>NC_033627.1:11695185-11792883 GCF_001540865.1 Ananas comosus
TTTGATATTTTATATTTTTCAAATTTAAATTTGATCTTAAACTTAAAGTTTGAAATTTAAAATTTAAAATTTTGAATTTAAAATTTGAGATTTTAAATTTTAAATTTTGAAATTTCAAAGTTAAAATTTTAAATTTAAAAATATAAATTTAAAAATTTAAAAATTCAAATCAAATATAATAAGAGAATAATATTATTATTTTTTATTTATAAAAACCCGCTATCTTTCTTATTCCATCTTATCAAACCAAACGCTATTTTTTTTATTCTCAGAAGTAACCTAATTTTCATCCAAACGCAAGATTGATCTAATCCCCGCTCAATTTATATCTATTCCTGGAATAGCAACTTTTTACTTATCCCCAAACCAAACGATACCTTATTAAAGTCTCAACCCATGGAGAAAGAGTTACATAACTCATTTTTTCGCTTTATTTGCAAACGGGGTATCGAGATCAAATTCTGATAGTTCGAGATACGTTAGTCAGAATAGTCAACATTCGCATATTTCGACACAACAATTAGCAAGATACTATTTGTAACAAGTACTTTTGTGGGTTGGTTAATTGGTCACATTTTATTTTATTCATGAGATGGAAATTAAGCACGTGCCGTCCCTCAGATTCCCATCGTTATTTAGTTTTCTCTTATTTAATTTAGTTCATGTTTTTGGATCTAATAAAAATTTCGAGGCAATACATGGGGAAAAGTTTTGATTATCTTCCATTTAATTAAGCCCACATTTTGAATCTATTAAGCGATTTCGAGTCCAAACGTGAAAAAGAGAGAGTTTTGAATATATAATAGAAAAAACTTTAAATATCACTCGTATGATTTTGCACTTTTCACTTTCGTACTCTTTATTTTAAAGTGTATCGATTTAGTATATATCCGGTGGTTTTATTTTTCTCTTTTTATTACTACTTTCACTATTTTTCTTCGTTAAATAAATGACAAAATTAAAACTAAAAAATATTAAAGTAAATATTCGATAAATCTAGCTAGAATATCTGAAGTTTTTTGTATATAATTTGGTGAAATATTAACGGAGGAGCTGACGAATAGAGAAAAATGAAACCAGAGAACACTAAATTGATATATATTAAACCATAGGGAATTAATAAAGTGAGAAAGTACGAAACCACAGTAATGGTATTTGTTGTTTGCCCTATATAATATATAAACGCCGTTCTCTGATGGACAGTCAGTACCTTCAGAGAGGGGCGGCTGGCGAAGATGGCGTCCTGCGTCTGCAAGACCTCGCGGGCGGCCGCCGCGGAGGAGACGACGAGGGTGGGGACGCGGCCCAGCCGGAGGAGCATCAGCGGGCCGTGCCGCGCCGACAGGCGGCGGAGCGAGCGGTGCGGAAGGGGGCCGGCTAGCTGGTGCNCGCTTATATATTTCATATTCAACGGAATGGTACATATTTTTATATGTGAATTATAGCAATATTTTGACATTGATAAATGAACTTTATTGCTCTGTGTGGATATTGGAATAAGTTGTTTATCCTCTAATAACATAAATGTTATGAGAATCTTTGGTTCTAATTAGACAATGGGAGTTTGATTTTAGTTCTTTAAAAGGTTTTAGAATTCATGATCTGATTGGATAATATATTTTATTTAAATTGAGTTCTGCAAAGTTCTTAGCGTTATTTAGTTTTCTCTTATTTAATTAAACCCACATCATCTTACCTTATATTGATTATATTGATGATTTAAAAAATACACTAATCGGTTGGATCTTTGTTACAAGGTCGGTAAATTATATGTTTGTTTTTACTTTATTTGAAACATATTCTAGAATTAGATCTTCATTATCGCGACGTACACAACATATCTTGGAAAATGATTCAGTAAGCATTAAATTCTCATGAATCAATTTTTATTCTTTCTTTCCAGATAACCTCCTTAAAGTCTCAACCCATGGAGAAAGAGTTACATAACTCATTTTTTCTCTTTATTTGCAAACAGGGAATCGAGATCAAATTCTGATAGTTCAAGGTACGTTAGTCAGAATAGTCAACATTCGCATATTTCGACACAACAATTAACAAGATGCTATTTGTAACAAGTACTTTTGTGGGTTGTAATTGGTCACATTTTATTTTATTCATGAGATGGAAATTAAGCACTTGCCGTCCCCTAATATTCTCATTGTTATTTAGTTTCCTCTTATTTAATTAAGTTCATATTTTTGGATCTAATAAAAATTTCGAGGCAATACATGCACATGGGGAAAAGTTCAAATACCACTCTAATGATTTTGCACTTTTCACTTTCGAACTCTATGATTTAAAGTGTATCGATTTAGTATATATCCCGTGGTTTTAGTTTTCTCCTTTTATTTTTTTTTCACTATTTTTTTTTCGTTAAATAAGTGACAAAATTAAAACTAAAAAGTATTAAAGTAAATATTCGATAAATCTAGCTAGAGTATCTGAAGTTTTTTGCATATAATTTAGTAAAATATTAACGGAGGAGCTGACGAAGAGAGAAAAATGAAACCACATAACACTAAATTGGTATAAATTAAACCATAAGGTATTAATAAAGTGTGAAAGTACGAAACCACAGTAATGATATTTGCTGTTTGCCCTATATAATATATAAACGCCGTTCTCTGATGGACAGTCAGTACCTTCAGAGAGGGGCGGCTGGCGAAGATGGCGTCCTGCGTCTGCAAGACCTCGCGGGCGGCCGCCGCGGAGGAGACGACGAGGGTGGGGACGCGGCCCAGCCGGAGGAGCATCAGCGGGCCGTGCCGCGCCGACAGGCGGCGGAGCGAGCGGTGCGGAAGGGGGCCGGCTAGCTGGTGCAGGTTGCCTATGAAGGGGAGCCTCCATGGGGATGGAGGGAGGAGGTTGTTTCCACTTGCAAGACTTGTAGCTACAACTGTGTACAAGAGGAGAAGAATGAGGAGCAGGAGCAGGAGCAGGAGTAGGAGTAGAAGAGAGAGGGTTGGAGTGAGTTGTAGGGGAAGAGCATGCAACGAGTGTTGGACTACTGGAGACATTTTTTCCGGCGCTCAAAATGATCACCTATACGACGGCTATACTAGAACAATGCTTCAATACAACTCACGGAAGAGAAGAGTTGTTAATTTTTTCTTATTAGGGTAAACTTTATATACCACACCTGTATTTTCGTACTTTCTTATTACAGTACATTATGATTTAAAGTGTATCAAATTAGTGTCATGTAGTATTCTTTTTATCTTCTCGTCAGCTTCTCCGTTAATATTTCGTTAAAATATATACAAAAAACATCAGATAGTACACCTAAATTTATCTAATATTTATTTTAGTACCTTTTAGTTTTAACTTTGTCACTGATTTAATGAAAAAAATTAGTAGAATCGAAAATAAAAAGATAAAAATGAAACCATGGAATACTAAATTGATACACGTTAAACCACAGGATACTAAAGTGAGAAAGTGTGAAACCACATGGGTGGTCCTTTTATTTACGACAAATAGGGGTATAAAAGTAAGGCTAAATTATAAAAAAATCTTGCTAAAAATATTATTTTTAATTTTTTTTTAACTTATATTTTGTTTTCTTAAAATTTTAAAAATATTTTCAGCAGGTACGACGTTAATGGAGAGGGCAAAATAATTTTTTAACATATTTATCCTATTTTGAAGGGTATTTTTAGTATAAATTATTAGAAATGGATAGAATAGTGATGAAATCTTGACAGATGAGGACTAAATAGAACAACTTAAAATATTAAGAAGGTAAAATATAAGTTAGCTTGAAAAGTGAAAAAAAAAGGATAAAGTAATTACATAATGCAACTAAGGGGCCGTTTGGTTAGATGTAATTATAAATGTAGTGTAGTTAGAAATACATGCAGTTGAAAATGCGGCAGTTACAACTATATGCATCCTGTTTGGATGTAATAGAAAACGCTGCATGTTTAAATAATTTGTTTGGTTGCATGCAGTTGAGAAATAATTTTTAAAATTTTATCATTATATATATATGATGGTGAGATTATCTCCAACTTAAAAAAGAAAAATATTTTTTGTTTAAAAAATAATTGCATAGGTAAGCATATCTTTTATTTAAAGTTACTTTCTCCAAATACTGCAGTTGGAAATGCCACTAATTTGGGCGTAGTTCGAACTGCTGTAGTTGGGCCTCCTCCAGCAGTTCCTACTGCAGCAGTTAGAGTTAAATAAATCAAATCAAACACCGAATTTGTATTTATATGTAATTACAACTGCGGTGTAATTGCAACTACATACAATTAAATGATCTCTAAATATGAACGCATGAACTAGAGAAATTATATATTGGCATGGATCTTGTTCACCTTATTAGCTGTGAATCATCAATTGTATATCTGTTCATCCATTTTCACTTTTAAACTCATCTTATTTTTACTTGGCGAACCAGATCCAGACAATAAGTTCTCATTTGGAAGTAGTGAAATTACTGTTTTTCTTAAACATTCGTCGAATTTTCTAAAAAAAAAAAGGGAAAAAAGAAAAATCCCATCCGCATGCATTTCTCATGCGCATTTATGGCTCATTTTTTTTTTGCTCTGACAGTTCGGTGAGAGTTGGGTGGTGGGTTAATGGTCAGTGGTGCCGGGGATTTATACAAGGACCAAAAAAAAAAAAAAAAAAAAAAGGTTAATTTTTTACATATGCCTGCAAACATAGTAAATTACAAATATATCATTATAAAATTCAACTTTCGTATGTTGTTTCTATAAAAGTTCTAATATTTTTAAATATTTCTCTCCGGTTTGTTACCGTTAAAGAACTGTTTATATTTTCAATTTTGCCATCACAAATATATTTATCTAAAAATCATAACAGTATAATATATAGAGGTAAAAATGTCAAAAACTAACCAGGCTTAAGTATTTAACCTATGATTAATTAAATTTTTCTAACGGATTCTAACGACAGGAACATATTTGAAAATATCAAAATTTTTATAGGGACAACATATGAAAGTTGAACTTTGTAGAAATATATTTGTCATTCACTATACTTGCAGAAACCTGTATGAAATTAACCCATAAAAATATTGAAAAATAGAGAAATGCTAAGTGATTGTTTGATACGGCATAAAACGAATTAAAAAATTATTTTCAATATGAAAAAATATTTTTTCGTTTATTTATTTAGACGTAAAATATTTTTTAATAAAAATATTTTTACAAATTAAAAAAAATTTAATATTTTCAATTTTAGTTCCTTTTAAGCGAAAACAAAAACTTCCCTCTCTTTCTGTTTCTATTAATATACTATTATATAATATTTTTTATTTTTAAATATATATTTATACATTACATATTGTATTATATATGTTTTATTATATATTATGTTATATATATATAAATTATTATATATTATATAATATAATTTTCAATGTATAGTATAATTTTGAATAATATTTAAATTATAAATATAGATGATGATGGTAATAATTACTCGTATAATTATTAAAATACTTTCATAATAGTTAACAATACATAATTTGCATTATTATAATATATAATTAGATGACTTAATAGTATTTATAAGAAATATCTAGTCCATCCGTTATATATCATCAAAATTAATTAATAAATAATTAGGATAATTTTAACAAAATTGTAAGGAACCAATAATAACTTAATTAATAAATATACGTTTTCAATTATATAATAATCACATAATTATATACGATAAAACAAACATTCAAATAAACTGTGTTTCTTTCTCCCTCTTCATCATTGTAAATTCAGTCATTAAAATAAAAAAAATTTGACTAAAAAGTTTTTTTTTTTTGGCTAAATTACCTAAAACATTTATGTTAAAACCAATTTTTCACTTTCCACTCCTGTCATTTAATAACCTACACTTTGCCTCCTAGTAAAATAAAAATGTTCACAGGAGGATACAGTGTGTAATATGATGACAAAATGATCATTTTGTCCTGCACCATTTTCGCCTCCTCCTTCATCTTGCTTATCCGTCGTCTCGATCGGCCGTGATTCCTCTCCATTTTCTTCTCCATCTGCTCCCCTTCTCCTCCTGCACTCTCGTCGCCCCTCTATTTTGGCGACGATAGGCAGAAAATCGAGGTGGGTCTGGATGGAAAGGTGGGCAAAGGCAATGAGGGCGAATGTGAGGCGACGAAGAAGGTCGAGAGGGTATTTGTGGGCGCGGACGGAGACGTGGGCGAGGGCAAGGCAGTGAAGGAGAGCGAGGCGGCGAGGTGGCGAGGCGGATGAGGGCGAAGCACAGTAAAAGGCGGAGGGTATTTTTGGCATAAAAAAATATTTTATAACGGAACCCTAACGGATCACTAATGGTAGAAAGTGAAGTGAACATTTTTCATTTACAAGGGGGCAGAGTGTAGGTTTTAAATGACAGGAGGGAAAGTGAAAAATCGGGTTTTGAAAGAAAGGTTTTCTGTAATTTAGCCTTTTTGTTCCCTATGATAGAGATTAAAAAGAAAAATAAAATAGAGGTAGATAAAGCTGTAACACACGGCTATTACAGTATATATACTTGTAAGTTTTTAGCCATTAGATTTACTCTTTGAACCATTTCCACCAGTTACAACCAACCATCCACTCAAACCTAGGAAATCATTATCATTCTAATCGCATATCCTTTAATCCAATAGCCGAACATCTTTAAACATTAATAACTTGATACTTTTAAAAGTATAGAAGCTCAATTCTCTCTCTCTCTCTCTCTCTCTCTCTCTCTCTCTCTCTCTCTATATATATATATATAAAGCTAGGCTGGAATACTATTGATAGCAAAAGGTCATTTTTGTTATCAAGTTTTTAGTCCTTGGATGAGAAATTGTAGGATTAGAATAGTATTAGTCCCTTAGGGTTGAGTCGTTCCCATTGTTTTATAATATTTAATCCAATGGTTAGAAATGATGAAAGAAATTGATCCAAAGACTAAAAATTTGAGAGCAAAAAAGGTCTTATACTATCAATAGTATTTTAGCCCAACTATATATATATATATTCGAGTTATATTGAGTCGAACACGTACGAATGACCTGACCTCAGCTCGTGTACAGCTTCACTACAATAAAAATGGTGTATAGCAACACTTTTAAATATTGGTATATGTCAAAAAAATGCTGCAGGCTAAATTACCAGCACTTTTTAAAAGTGTTGCTATATGTGGGGTCGCTATAGGTAGGGCCGCCTTAATATTTGGCACCCGCTCCTTCAACTACCTGTGGCGGAGGGATATGTGGTGATCATAGCCCTCTACGATCCCTACAAGATTCTCGCGGCCGAATTTCAGCCTCGGCTGCGGCGGCGGAGGAGGAGAAGGGAAGATGGTGATCAATTTTTCTTTTTTTTTTTTTTATTTATAATCGGGCCGAGTAGGCAGAGTGTGGTTGGTTGAGTAGAGGAACTTTTTGTTTTTGATTGGATTGGACTTTATATTTATATCTTAGTAGATTTTTTTAAAAAATTTTGATATAAATGAGACACTTATATAAAAATGTTCCAAAAATATGTTTTTATAATATAATTCTGTTATAGTGTTATTAAAATTTTGAGCTGAAAAATTTAATTTGTGTTCGACTTAATTTAATAAAAAAGTTGATCAACTTCAAATTTATTTCGAGTGGAATATAAATTGGCTGGCGAGTGTAATTGCGGGCCCTATCTTGCTCTGAAAAAATACAACAACCAACCACTCTAGTAACTATTGTTATGTACCGGGTTGCTGGTAGGCACTAATAAAATAAAAAAGTGATAAATCATACATTTAATAAGGACATAGAAAATCACGCTACAAGCTAAAAAATTAGAAACTATCGTCCTAAATAAAAAAAGTAATAATATATTATTAATATGTTATCCCATAATGAATTGTTGAAAGTAAAATTATCATTTCATTAATTTAATGGGGGTTTAACTCTCCTTAAATTCCGAGCAACTTATGGTTACGGCATGGGCATTTGTAATAAATTTATGGCAAAACTTCAAAAAAAACCCGTGGTTTCGTAGTTTCTCACTTTGCCCCCCTGTGGTTTAAAATGTATCAAATTGCCCCACTGTGTTTTCGTTTTTATCTTTTCGGTAGCTTTTTCGTTAACATTTCATTAAATTATAGAGTAATGCTTCTATACTTTTTTTTTTTGGTTACCGTTCATTCACGCGTATTCAACGGCTCAGATTTAGTTTTTTTTAAATTGTGACCTGCAATAGCAGGTCAATTTGGGAGAGGTACCGGTTACCAGGTACCTCAAAAAAGGATATTTTTGTCTTTTAATACATAGGCAATTTAGTCATTTTACATCTACTATATTTTCAAAATTTTTATTTTTTCTTTGTTTTCTTTTTCTCTCTCTATCTTTCCTTTCATAATTTGGCATTTCATATNCCCACGCCTAGCCTCGCCCCCGCCGCAGTCCCCGCTCCGCTCCGCCCTTGAGATGGAAGAGTTTTTCGCTGATGCGGAGAGATTCCAACAGCAAATATCTATGGAGAAGTATGCCTTTTTTGTTAAGTTCTTTATTTTTCTCCGTTCCTTTTCCTTTCTCTAGTCTAGATGGTGTAGTCTAGAGCTTCTTGAATGGAATAAGGTGATGGGGCTAGTTTTCGAGGCGGAATTCATAAATACATGTCATCATACTTACATATAAGCCTTATAGATGTTGTAGATTAGATCTACTAGTTTACTTTAAATGTATGTGCTCGTGCGGATGCTTATAGATACGTGCAAGTACGTGCACTAATAGTTTGGTGGGATTATATTTTGTAGGTACAACTTTGATCCGATAAACGACTACCCGCTCCCGGGGAGGTATGAATGGGTGAAGCTGGATTACTAGGGCTTGAAGTATCAAAATCTTCATCTGGCAACAGTTTCTTTCCCTTTCTCAACCTCTCCAATTGTCCTTAACTTCTCCTCTCTGTGTTGTAAAAATAGCAAATCTAACTAGTTTGTAGCCTCTAATTATCTGTACCATAGAGAATTGGTGATGAGTTGCACCTTGGAAAGAAAAGAAGGACAAAACAAAAGGAAAAAAAAAAAAGCCCCTAACTCCTGAACTTCACTGTTACTCTTACAAGGTCATCATTCTCTATAAGTCACAAATGTTGTTCAAATTTTCTCTCTTTAAGTATTATGTTCACAATCTCTTCTTGGTCTGTGTGGGTTCTGGACAGTGTAGTCAGATTAACTTTCGTCTATATTGCTGCTGAATGGCTAATGGACCTGAAAAAGAAAAGCTCATTGGCTGATGGACCTGATGGACAAAAGCTCATTGAATGTGGCCAAGTCCATGTTGGCTCGATGATAATTAGAGGGAATGAGTATTGTGGGCTAGTTACAATGAATATATATATTTTTTCTTTGTTATGGTTTACTTATTTCTCTTTGATTGGTTGATGATCACTAATTCATTGTGATGTAGTGGTATTAAAGATGGAGTGCATATTTAGAACCCTTTCACTGAGCATCAACCATAAGCCATATTAATTCTGTTCAAGCTTTTTATCGTGCTGCGTTTCACTAGCATTTGAATTGCGGTATCAATCATTTTGCCCTGATTCTTCTCTCTTTTTTCTTTTAATTTGTGAAACAGGTTCGTTTTCTTACTAAAATTTATCATCCCAATATTGACAAGGCAAGTAGTAAGATTATCTTAGGTTATCTTTTGCTGTCTATTAACATCTTTGAGGATTTGTAAATTTAATACAACGACTTTATTTATGCAGCTTGGAAGGATATGCTTTGACATTTTAAAGGACAAATGGAGTCCTGCCCTCCAGATAAGGACAGTTCTATTGAGATAGCATGATCGTTTCTTTGTGGTGATGCGCTTTTATATTTAGTAACAACCATTGCAAGAAATGCATTTTGCTTGAATTTAGCAGCCTTTCTCATGATATTCTAAATAATATCTATCTTTCTTTATTATGTAAGAAATTGTTCTCGTTGTGTCAGTATTGTTTTCTAGTATTCAGGCACTTCTTAGTGCGCCAAACCTGGATGACCCACTGTCGGACAACATAGCTAAATATTGGAAGGCCAATGAAGCAGAGGCTATTGAAACCGGTAAGGCCATGAATTACCTGAATGGAATATTGTTGAGATTCATTCAACTGCTAATATTGTTGATTTACTTGCAATTATGCTTTACATATAATTCTTCAGATGAAAATAATACTTAGATATTCTTATTGGCTTTCAAATTGGTGTCTCTTGCTCTATTTGTTAATCTTACAGTGGAACTCATAGTCTGACTTTTTTTTTCTCTCAGATTTTGTACTCGAAAGAAGTGAAAGCGCACCTTTTGCAGGTAAAATATGGAATATTTGTAAATCTTAAGGTTTAAGTCATAAGTTTCAGTTTTTCTCCACATTTAAGCTTTTTTTTTTTACTGACTTGCTAATTGTTGATTTGGTTTAACTTGTTGACTAATTTGCTAATTGAATTTTTGGTTTAACTTGTTGACTAATTTGCTAATTTAATTTTATATTACTTAATACTCTTTAGGTTGCAGGTGGCAATAATTCGAATGATTCATCTCCAAACAATTATTTTTCAAATGCAAGTCACGAGCTTGGAGGGAATGAGATTATATGTATAGATGTTAGATGAGATTATGTATTTTGGTTTACATTCGAGCTTTGAGGGAACGAGATTATGTATAGATGTTGGATGAGATTATGTATTTTGGTTTACATATTATGTTGAATTATAAAGTTTTTAATAATGTTAATGAATTGTGTTGCTTCTTGTTAAGAATTGTGTTGCTTTTTGTATTGCTAATATATATTTTTAATAAATTTTTAATTTTTTGCTCATAAATGGAAGCTAAATTAATTATTTTAATNTTATATACAAAAAACTTCAGATACCCATCTAGATTTATCAAATGTTCACTTTAGTACCCTTTAATTTTAACTTTATCACTGATTTAAGAAAAAAAAATAATAAAATGATAAAAAAAAGAGAAAAAATAAACCACAGGGGGCAAATTGATACATTGTAAACCACAGGGGGCAAATTGATACATTGTAAACCACAGGGGGGCAAAGTGAGAAACTACGAAACCACAGGAGGGTTTTTGAAGTTTTCCCTAAATTTATATATTAAAAGGGGTATACATAATAATTTAAATTTGAAATTTTAAAAGAACATATTTAAAATTGCCCCATTATTTTTTTTTCGTTGCTTAAAAATTTATTTCCCTTTCTCTTTTATTACATTGTTTTGTAATTGTATAATGTAATATATATTATTTTATATAATTCATATTATTACTTCTTGCCTTATACTCTATTATGATCCCTACAATGTTATTGATGACTTAGACAACATTATAAATAAATCCTAAATACTATCATGAAATCCTAGACACCACTATTAAACTCTAGATACCATAATTAAGCTCTAAATTCTCTGTATATAGATACCAACACATTAATAATATAAAAGGGCATAAATTGCGAGCGCACATTATTCTTACAATTATAATGTTGCTGGAGGTAGTACGGAGTGCAAGCACGCCCCCCACTTCAATAAACTTCTCAATTCATCTCATAGTTTAATTTAAGTAATTATCCAAATTTGAAATAGAAGAAGCAAAATGCTATTCGTACATTTATATATGTGTGTAAATGTGATATCCTAAGATTTGGAATAGTATTATATATAAGATATATTATGACGAAATCTCTTTACCGGCTATAACATTTTAGGCGGTGGTTACATTCAAGAGGTTGAAAAAGTTAAACATGGTAAGACTATAGTAATGTTAGGATAAGTGATCCACTGAAAAGTGGGGCGTTACAGTTGGTATCAGAGCTAATCATCAATCGAAAGTATGAGATAAGTTTTGGCTTAGCCGAGGTCACACTATATGTCTTATATCGTCTGATATTTGTGAATGTACTTGAAACAAGAGGAGAAGAACATGACAACTTAGGAAACTCGTTTATATTAATTGCTAGCATGCATTCTTTGTTATTTCTTAAAGTTGACTACTTTAAATTAGTAAAATATGAAGTTAGATGATTACTTATAAAATTTGAATGTTTGCATGGTAAATATAAAATTTTAAAAGGTTAGACAACTATTTATAAATGGGCAAAAGTTTGGATGGTTCCACTACATTAAACCCTAATTTTTTTGGTAGTTTTTACACAACCAATTAATGTACTCTTTTAATGTGAGGATTATACTACATATAAGATATATTTTAAGACCTACGTGGTGTTGAGCTTTCAAAATAACCTACTATTATGTCTTGAAGGGCTCAAAAGATTTTAAAAATACTAAATAAATTTTATTGCGCCATGTAAGATAAGAAAAAGTACAATTAGAAATAATATGAAAATCTTATATCAAAATGATGTTTTGAAACTTCTTGTATTTATATGCAATGTGAATGTTTCTAATTAAATATTATTATTTTTACATAAAATAACTGTGAGAAAAAAAAATCACATACACTACAAGAAAAAGCGCTTGTAGAGGCGGTTCTCAAGAGGTGGTTGTTATGACCGCCTCTAAGCTACATATTAGAGACATAGGGCCTGTTTGGCCTAGCTTTTGAAAAAGTGATTTCTAAAAAAGTGATTTTGGTTTAGAAAAGTGATTTCTGTTAAAAGCTGTAGAGCGTTTGGCTGAGTCTGATAGAAAAGTGATTGTGCTGAAGTGATTTTAGAAAGCTGTTTGGCAAATCTTTTTTGCTGAAGTGATTTTGTAATGCTATTTAACATTAGTTATTTTTAAAACACACTAATATCACNGATTATTATGATATTTTTTATGTAGAGGCGGTTTAAACCGCCTCTATATAATAACATGCCTCTTACCCGTAGAGGCGGTTTAAACCGCCTCTACAAAATAATATTTGTAGAGGCGGTTTAAACCATCTGTAAATTATTATTTAATAAATAAAAAATATAAAATAAAACAAAATAAATAAATTCGTAGGGGTGGTCTAAACCGCCTCTATAGGACCGTCTCTAAGCTCCCCCGGCGGTCGCTCAAACCGCCTCTACATTGTAGAGGCGCTGTCTACGCCGGCGGTCTAGAGGCGGTTGCGGAAACCGCCTCTACAAATCATAGAGGTGGTTTAAACCGCCTCTACGACAGCTAAAAACCGCCTCTATGAGCATCTTTTCTTGTAGTGATACACAATTCTCTGAAAAAAAAAAGAAAGAAAAAACCATTATAAATATGTCAAAATCAAAATATAATAATTGATCCTTAATCATGTTAGATTAGAAAAGTAACCTTAGTATTTTACACTTTCTCAACTCGTATTTGTTCTGACTTGAATAATTTCAATCAATCAAATTAAAAGTTTAATAAAATAATATTACAATCTATTATTTAAAAAAATATAAATTTAAATATAATGTATATTCATATACATTATATAATATAAAATTAATTCATGTTTGTATCAGGTTGGATATAGATAAAATCCATATATATATTCGAATCCAAATCAATTTGAATTTTGTTTTTAATTCCCGTATTCGAAATCATATTAGTTTAGCATATGGTAAATCCGGCCCCTTTTAACTAGGGATTCGAATAAAATTTTGAATGTCGGTATCTAGGGACATCCCAAATTGGGTCTAACGAAATTACCAATTCAAATAGGTCAAATTCAGACAAAGAGTACACTTCAATTTGTCCCGTTGGTTTTGTCGACCATTTTGTCATCCTCATTAATGTTTGAAAAGTCGCACTTCATTGTCTCACAAAGAGTTTACTTGCTGCGCTTAACTCATATTTTATTGGACTAAAGAAAAACAAAAACCTTTAAATTATTGCAATTTTTTATAATAACATCATGCGCATATTTCCAACATACAAATCTCAAACAAATGCTATGCTGGCTATTTATTATTGGATTACAATACGTCCAACTTTCTGTCCCGTGACAATAGACTCAGAAGACTAATAAGTTGAGTGGAGGTATGGTCCATAAGAGACCTAACAGCAAGAGGCCCGGCAAAAGATCCAACGTTCAAGTAGGTTGAGTCAGATCGAAGCCCGCGAGCACTGTGGCTGAGCCTTAAGTGTGATGGATGCGCCCTTTCTATCAGCACGTACTTTTGGGATAGTTGATTGGCGCTTACGATCCACATGTTAGACATTCTTTCTTTTTCTCTTATTTATCTATTTATTTATTCCAATCAACCCCATACGTAAGCATCTTTGCTTATACACTTATATATTTAAGTAGTGAAACATGATTTGAATCAAAGACCTATATAGGTATAGCCAGTAGCTGAATACCATAAACCCTAGCTCAGCAAGGCTTAGCTACCAGTTGGAGACTATTCTTCCTCCTCACAGTTTGGCCAAACACCTCATCCATGTCCAGCTCCTCCCCTCTCTTCTCATTGGGCAGTTCCCAATCAAACCTGTGAACAACATTGGCAAGGGCCAGCTCAAGCACCACCACTGCAAACCCTATCCCAGGGCACACCCTCCTCCCCCCACCAAATGGCAAAAGCTCATAATCTTGCCCCTTGAAATCAATAGAGTTACCAAAAAACCTCTCAGGTTTGAACTCCTCTGGGTCCTCCCACACTCCTGGGTCCCTCCCTATGGCCCATACATTGACAAAAACCCTAGTTTTTTTAGGAATGTCATAGCCTTGCATCTTGGTATCCTGCATGAGCTCTCTGGGGACTAGTAAGGGCCCTGGTGGGTGCAGCCTTAGGGTTTCCTTTATCACAGCCTTTAGGTAGGGCATGGAGGCTAAGTCTTCTTCGCTTACCGTCGGGTTCGAGCCTACGATGCCTCTGATCTCTTCTTTCAGCTTCTTCATCGCCTTAGGGTTTCGGACGAGCTCCGCCATCGTCCATTCCATTACGATGTACGTCGAGTCCGTCCCCGCGCCAAACAAGTCCTGTTGCCATAGGAGTACAATTGTGTGATGGCCGGGTCTAGCATTATAGAGCTAACTAAGAAGATGTTGGACATGTAAATAATTGCATAGTTATGTATTTGATTATAGTAAAAGCGTGCAGAACTACATCAGAACTATAGACCATTTTGAGTTTGCTATCCAATTTTTCAAAATTTTTATTTTACTATACAATTCTTCAATTTGTTTGATTTGAGTCAATGTCCAGCTTACCTTCTTCCATACATTTTAGCTCATGTCCAACTTACTTTCTTCCATACAAAAAATATGCATCAATTCTATCGGTATATTATAAGTTCAACAACTTTATTTAAACAACACTTTTAAATGAGTTCTGATTAGACCATTAAGGTCCTTAGCGGATCAAAAGTAAATAATTGGCAAAATAGTACTGCTACTTGTTGGGCCAAGTTGGGCCAAAAATTTTAGGACCGGAAACTTATTGTTTTCGATTTCTTTGATCGGTCGTGCCCGATAGGGCCCGCGGATAGAAAAAGAGTACAAACATTTTCTGATGAGAAAATAAGTTTCACAAGAATTTCACAAGAGTTTGTCGTAAAGTAAATTCACTCGTTACTCTACATTCGTAGAACACCGTAATTGACTTCGCTCTAAATGGTCTTGCAGTCAATTACATATGCAAGAAAAAGAAATGTAAAAGATAATAAAAAGTAACTATTTTAATTTTTTTTTCACCCTATTATGTACTAGTGTAGAAATCTTCAATAAAGAAAAAAAAAGTAAGATAATTGCAATTCTAAAGCCATTATAATAAATAAATGTTACAAATGAATATATATCTATACTATATATAAAAGCACGTATATTCAAATTTGGGTATGTCGACAGACCCATTTTTCGGCGAAAAAATTAGCGCACATTTTCCTCTTTCCTTATGAAAAATTTTAAATATAAGAATAAAAATAGAAATAGAAACAGCAATGAATATGTAAGTTCTCTATAACAGATTACTGATATGAAAATTCTAAAATATAAATTTTTCTATTTAATTTCAAAAGTAAGTTTTCTATAATAGATTACGGGTGTGAAAATCCTATAAAAGATATTTTTCTATTTTATTTTAAAATATCTTTTTTAGATATTATCTATTTAATTTCAAAATATATTTTCTTTTTAAGATAACGGATTTTATTTTTCTATTTAATTTAAAAAATTTATTTCCTAACAGATTTTATTTTTCTATTTAATTTCAAAAGTAATTTTTGCATTAGAGATTATTGTTAATTATTTATCATTTAAAGCATATCTTTCTTAATAGCGTGATTTATTATTTTAAATTTTTTAGATACATATTTGGCAATCATATAAAATATGGCCTAAAATTAAAAAATAATTTAAAAAAATTATAATTTTTTTTAATAATTATTACGTGCATTTTCACGTACATTTTACTAGTATATATATATATATATATAGAGAGAGAGAGAGAGAGAGAGAGAGTAGAGCTATTATACTATTGGAAGTATAAAATAGTTTGTGTTTCCGATTTTTTACCCTTAGATCAACCCCATTAATTATTTTTAACCATTGGATTAATATTATTAACCAATAGGGACCACTCAACCCTAAGGGGACTGCTATCATCCCAACTATAGAATTTTTGATTCCAGGGCTAAAAAATCGAAAGCACCAACTACTTTATACTTCCGATAGTATAGTAGCTCTACACTATGGGCGTGTTTGGTTCGCTAAATATTAACTCCGAAATCGGAATCGGAATGATCCATTTCGATTCTAGACGTTTGGTATGTCGTAATCTCATTCCGATTCCGTTTCTATTCTGGAATGGGAATCGGCTAATCAGGGTAGAAACGAATCCGGCCTCTCGTATCCAGGATTGAAAATTGAATTATGACTTAATTATTTTATACACCCCCGCGCGCTCGTATCTCCCCAAGCTTCATCCCTCCTGTAAGTAATTCCTCCCCCTTTTCTCTCTAATCCCTCTCTTATTATTATTATTTTTATTATTCTCAAAAGTCACATGGACTTTGGACTTTCTCTAAAAAAAAAAAAAAAAAACAAAAAAAAACTTAAGAAGAAGAAAAAGTCATATGAACATTAGTAATTATGAGATCATACTTTCTTTTGTCCTTGTTACTAAGAAGTAAATTTTTTTTTTTTTGATGTTAATATCACATATGGTGCTACTATGTTAAGAGGGAAAAAAATCTAGATTTTGATAAAAAAGAAAATTCTTATATAATAAGGTGTTGATACAAAATCATAGGATTTTGAATTGTGGTATTTTTTTTTAATTATAATAACTAGTTGAATAAAAATAATATATTGTATGCGAGATCATATATAGTAATGCTCTTTATATTTATTTTATATTTTTTCTTACTTTATGTCAGGATGGCCCGCCTTCCTTTAATTTCAAGAAGAAGAAGACAAATCTATGTTATTTTGAGCATGTATTTTATTTTTATATTTTTTTTCCTAATAATGTCATGGTGGTATTACATGTCGCTAACTTATAAAAGAACAAAACAATTAAAAAAACCAAAAAAAGATAGAAAACAATTACGATTTGAAAACTTACATAAAATAATAACAGAAAGTGATATAAAATGTGTGAGCCAATTGAGAATGGATCGACGTACGTTCTATATTCTTTGCGAAATGGTAAGAGATGTCGGTGGATTGAGAGGTACTCGAAATATGTCATTAGTGACAAATTTTTTTTTCAGGCTGTTTGGAATAATAATATATTATTTTGGATAATTTTATATTGTTACCAGTAATGTTAGTTTGCTATATATTGATCTTGAAAATATGAGTTCTCTTTTACTTTTTTTCTTTGTGGAAATGATTATGTTTTGATAACTATTCTATTTATTAAAATTATATAAAATTTTATTATTTATATATTACCATGTAATTATTACAATAAAAATAATAATAAATAATTTATTTTCATATTAAATAATATAAAATATAATTTTTTTTTACTTTTTATTCATTATTTTGTAAGTTGCTCATTTATATTTTAAATAGAGTATTCAAAATAGTTAAAAGTAATTAAAATGTATTATAAGGGTAAAATTGGTATATTAATTTGATTCCATTTTTGATAACTAGCTGAACCAAACACCGACAATAAGAATGGTTCATTTCGATTTTGATTCAACCAAACACCGACAATAAGAATGGTTTATTTTTCCTAATAATGTCATGGTGGTATTTTTTTTTTTTACTTTTTATTCATTATTTTACAAGTTGCTCATTTATATTTTAAATAGAGTATTCAAAATAGTTAAAAGTAATTAAAATGTATTATAAGGGTAAAATTGGTATATTAATTTGATTCCATTTTTGATAACTAGCTGAACCAAACACCGACAATAAGAATGGTTCATTTCGATTTTGATTCAACCAAACACCGACAATAAGAATGGTTTATTTTTCCTAATAATGTCATGGTGGTATTTTTTTTTTTTACTTTTTATTCATTATTTTACAAGTTGCTCATTTATATTTTAAATAGAGTATTCAAAATAGTTAAAAGTAATTAAAATGTATTATAAGGGTAAAATTGGTATATTAATTTGATTCTATTTTTGATAACTAGCTGAACCAAACACCGACAATAAGAATGGTTCATTTCGATTTTGATTCAGGTGGCGAACCAAACAAAATTAGGTAATAAGTCATTCCGATTTCAATTCTATCTTATTCCCATTCCGTTTCCGATTTTGATTCCGACTTCAAACCAAACACACCCTATATATATATATATATTGCAAGGAAAAAAGAACAAGAAAACTGTAAACAACCAAGCAAATTAACTAAATTAACCAACTGGTATTAATATTACCGTAACAATGGCTTTGATGTTCTCCTTGCCAAAGGAAACGCCCATGGTGTTATCTTTCACCGCAGAGAGCAAGACGTCGACGAAGCATTCGGGCTCACGATCATGATGATCACCGTGATCCCGCGACCGAGCGAGGCGCTGTTCGATGATCGCCTCAAGAATGTCGCTCGCTGTCGCCATCGTCGTCTTCAACTTCGCGTCGAGCCCGGTTAGTTTACCAGCCCATGAAAGTGCAGGAAAATAGTCCCCAACATGAAACGAACCGAGCATTAAAGAACACTCTTGGATCATCAAGTGTAGAACACTATCCCACTCCTCTTCTCTTGAGGGTTTTCCTACGATCACTCTACTTATGATATGCTTAGATAGAGAGGCGAAAAGCTCGCTCATGTTTACAGTGGAACGCGAAGCAGAAGCTCGCGCGATCGCCGCGACCAATAAGGCCACTTCTTGCTCTCGTATGAGCTTAAACGAGTCGACCATTTTGGAGCTCATGAGGTGGAGAACACTTAGCTTTTTCACCTGTCTCCAGTAGTCGCCGTAGGGCGCGAAGGCGATGTCTTTGTTGTCGTAGAAGAGGGTGGCGGGCACCTTCAGCGAAGGCCGGCTCGCGAAGAGGTTGTCTTGGGTCTTCAAGACCTCCCGCGCGGTGTCGACGGAGGACGCGATGAGGGCCGGGACGTGGCCTAGTTTGAGGAGCAGGAGAGGCCCGTGCCGGAGAGACATGCCGTGGAGCGTGCGGTGGGGGAGGGGGCCGAGTTGGTGGAGGTTGCCGAGGATCGGGAGCCCGCGGGGGGAAGGTGGAGGGCATGACAGCTTCTTGGAGAAGTATGGTGTTATGGCATGGTGTAGTAGTAGAAGTAGGAAGAGGATGAAGAGGAGGGAGGTGATCATAGAGGGAGGAGAGAGCAAGTGCAATGAAAGAGTAAGAGGAGACATGGGAATAGAATAGAGTTTACTTTACATAATGCTAAAGGGTTGTAGGATATAGGGATGTTATATATAGAAAAGTTGGTGCTATCTGTAACTGAATAAGTTATTTGTTGAATAGTATAAGTAAAAATAATTAAAGAGTTAAATCTAACGGCATAATACTCGATAGCATCAAGCATTTGGTACTATCGATAGTATCGCAGCCGGGCTTCTATTTGTAACTGATCTCGAAGACAGAAAATTTCTGCACACTAGATATCTGACTATCTATTAAAAATATTAAATTATGTAAAATAGTAATTATTTTTTAAAAGTTTAAGCTATTTAAAATGTGATGTCTTTATATTTGTATATTCAATGCTCCCTGTGGATTTAGTTAAATAGGAAGAAATTAAATAATACTAGAAGTCTAGGGAGAGTCCGGGACTCCAACTCAGATTTTTTATGTGGATATCATTCTAAATAAACAATGCAATCAAATAATGCAAAACAATCATGTTTTTCTGAAAAGGGAGGCATTTAGTTTGGGAATAAGGGAGGGAATAAGCCTTTGTTCCCCGGCCCCTTTGTCCCCAAATGTAATTTTTGGTACCGAAGAATAGTAGTTCTCGAATCTCTGAAATAAACTGGTATGATTTAGTATAAGTCTGGAATTGCTGTTCAACCCTTTTTTCTGATACAAGTTTGTTCCAAGTGGTAACAAGGTTAATTAATATCTAAATTTAATTTTAATTATAGTATTAAATTAATATTTAATCTAATTAATACATTTAAATTATTATTCATTACTTAAATAATAAAATAATTTATTTATTTATTATTTATAATTAATTAGCTAATTAATTATTAATAATTTAATGTGTTTATCTCTAAACTAATATTTATATTGATCAACAATTAATATTTTATTATCTAATTAATTTTTTTACCAGTTATCTAATTAAAATAATTTACTACTTAACTAAAAAATTAAATTATTTTTTATATTTAATTAATTAATATATTTTTCATTATCTTATATAATATTCATAGCTAATAAATTTATTAATTTATTAAATTACTTTTTATTGTTAATCAATTAGATAAAATATTTTTAATTTAAAATCATAACTCTTATTTCTCTTGTTCTAATCTAACCATCCAAACACCATTTATCTTATTTCCAGAAACAACATAAATTTTATCAAAACGCAAAATTAGTCAAGTTCCTGATTACACCTAAACTTTATATCTATTCCTAAAATAAACGGTTTTTATTTATACCCGAAATAAATGCAAACTTAAGTTATTAGAAAAGAGTACTTTTATATTTTTATATTTAGTAAGAAAAGTAGTGACAACTTTTATGTTTGGATATAAAAACAAAAATTAATAATGTCTGCACATCAGATTTTGAGCCATTAATTAATTCATTAGACCATGGAAGCAATTTCTATGGTTGGACAAAAGCAAGAATTGAGTGGTGGAGGAGATATCTAGTCTGTAGACCAGCAGTACTATGACAAGCTCCTATGTTGTTGGGAATCTTGGGATGGGCTACTGCAAAGAATGTGATGTGAATTTATGTTGATGTAATGCCTCTCTTATGTATTTTCTCTTTTCTTTTTTCTTAATCCTCTCATCCTCCTATCAAAAAAATAATCCACTAATATTAAAATTGAGCTTCTATACTTTTAAAAAAGTATTTAAGTCGTTGGTACTTATAAATTTTCGTCTTTGGGTGAAGATTTGTATGTTCAGAATAATAGTAATCTGCTAAGATTGAATGGATGATTGGTAAAATAGCATAATTTAAAAAGTAGAATTGATTAAAAAAGATTTTACAATGAAAAACTTAAAAGCTCCAAGTACTTGATGCTTTTAAAAACACCATAACTGGACACGTAATATTAACTTTTAATCAGAAATTGAATCATCATAAATCGAATCATCATATTAAAAGGGGAAAACTTCAAAAACGTCTCCTCTGATTTCGCACTTTTTCCTTTTAATATTTGTGGTTTAAAGTGTATCAAGTTAGTATCCTGTGGTTTCGCACTTTCTCGCTTTAGTACCCTGTGGTTTAAAGTGTATCAATTAAGTTAGTACTCTGTGGTTTTATTTTTCTATCAAGTTAGTACCCTGTGATTTTATTTTTGTATCAAGTTAGTATTCTGTAATTTTAAACCATAGGGTACTAAAGTGAGAAAGTGCGAAACCATAAGGGGGGTATTTGAAGTTTTCCCTATTAAGGCTACGTTTGGTTGGAGAACTAAATTTTGGAGAACAACTTTTGTTGTTCCCGAGAACAAGGGATATTCTGGTACAAGATAGAACAATTGTAAATTTATGTTTGGATGCATTCGAGGATATTCTAGAGGATATCTTTAATAGCGTTTGGATAAAAAGTTTAGAACAACGTCTAAATATATTTTTAAAAATAAAATATTTNGGATGCATTCGAGGATATTCTAGAGGATATCCTTAATAGCGTTTGGATAAAAAGTCTAGAACAACGTCTAAATATATTTTTAAAAATAAAATAATTAATTTATATTAGTATATTTTATATAAAATTATTTATAAAATTATTTCATATAGTAATTTATAATATAATATTTTATGTAAGAATCTAATTTAAAATAATATATATTATTTTATTATATATAATAATTTATTTTATGTAATAATTTATTTTATATAATTTATTCATAATATATTAATGAATAAAGTATAATACTAACAATATCCCTATATTTTTAATTAATAATTAGTATAAATTTCAATACAAATAAAAAAATATATATAATTAAATATTAAAGTGTAAATGATAAAGTTTAATAAAATAAAAAATATATCAAATTTAATTAATTTATATAATATAATAAAATTTAAGTATAAATATATTGTCATAAAAATAATATTTATATTAATATATGTATTATTTATTAAATTTGAGCATTTATTTAATTTATTTGAAATTAATTAAAATAAAGTATAAAAAAAATGGCATAAAAAGAAAAAAAGAGACAAAAAAAACAAGTTCCGGCTTGTTCTCCATGAAATGGAGAACAATCTTAACGGGTTGTTTCCGGAACAACCCGTTAAGCCCGGAACAACCAGGTTGTTCCATTTTGCATTGCGTTTGGGGGGACAACGAGGGATATCCCGTCTTGTTCTGGAATATACTTCCAACCAAACGCAGCCAAGTATAAGATGGGTGGAGGATAATGAATGTGTGATGTAAATTAATTAAGGACACGCAAGTGAGTTAGGCACAACCAACAAATTTTCTGATGATAATGGCTATAAACAAAATATTTCTAGATGCTTAGGACGAAAATAAAACATTACAAAGGACTAGGAAATAAGAACTAAAATTAAACTTTGTTACTAAAGGTTAGGGTCTAGATATTATTTCTACTATTTTATAAAATTAATCAAACCTAGTTTTAACTATTACTGGAAATAGCAACGTTACAAATTAAACAAAATTTTATTATTATTTCTAACTATTTCAAAATAATAAGCTACCTTAAAAAAAAAAAAAATTTATTTTAATATTTACTATTTTCTAAGCAAACGGAATCTTAACACTTCTCGAAGAAAAGGAAAGCGCACGTGAACCTTGTTCATTTGGTACAATTTGGGATTGGACGGTTCAAATTCACCCACGTCATCCCACTCCGCACATGATTGGTGCCCACGAGTCAAAATTTTTTATATTTTAGAATTTGGCGTAGTAGCAACGTGCCAACAACCATTAATTGCACTTATTAACATTGTGAAACCGTAAAATGCAACAATAAAGTCAGATATAAATTAAATCAAGGATTAATTTCATACAGATCACTATAAATATAGTGAATTATAAATATATTCTTATAAAATTTAATTTTTATATGTTGTCCTTGCAAAAGTCCTGATATTTTCACATATATCCCCGTCGTTAGGATCCTTTAAAAAAAATTAGTTAATCATAGATAAAATACTTAATCTTAATCTTAATTAGTTAATGAGACGAATTGATATTTTTATCCCTCTTTAATTAGTAGTTGGGATATTTTTATGGACATATTTATGATGACAAAAAGGTCATTTTACTCATAAAGAAACATCGTTTTAACGATAACAAACTATAAAGAACAACATATGAAAGTTGAACTTTGTAGAGATATATTTATAATTCACTATATTTGTAGGGACCTGTATAAAATTAATCCTATAATCAAGTAAGATAAACATTGTTTGACTACAAAGGTTTCATATGTCAAAATAATTACTGTCTCTTTGCATGCAAGGAATCTTTCAAATCCAATCCCACATTCAATCTTAACCTCTCATTCAATTTCCAATAATCTCAACGTGCTCTTCTTATTTTATCCTATTGAATTCAATTTTAAATATTAAAAATTAAATAGAACATAATAGTATAAAGTAAAATGAACTATGCGTGGATTTGTTGGCAGTACACGAACGAATAAAAAGTATTTTTTGAATTTATTAAAATATTATTTTTATATGTTGCTGATATGTTGATAAATTTATATGGTATTTTTAAAATGCGCATAGGGAGCCAAAATTAGCAAGTTGGTATGAATTAGACAAATACTTAACATTTCTCGCATGTTTTTGTTGTGGTTGTACTTCTTTTTCTTTTGTTTTTTTCTTTTCTTTTTTTTTTTTTTTTTTTTTTTTTTTTTTTTTTTTTTTTTTTTTTTTTTTTTTGTGGTTCAGGGGCCAAACTAGCGAGTGGATATGAATTGAGTAACACTTCTCGCATGTTTTTATCGAGGCTGTACGGTTTTTTTTTTTTGTTTTTTTAAAGTTCAGAAATAAGAAAGAGTATCAAACTAAAGATAATACAATAATTTTATATTAAAATAATATTTAAATTGAAAAGATAAGATATATATTGCTACACGTCGCAATCTATCACTTATCTATAAATATAATAAAAGTTGAGCTTTTTTTACACGTAACGAAAAGGGGGGGTTTAATTAGTAATTTGTAATGATTTTGAGAAGTGAATTTTTTTTAAATCTAATCTAATTTTTTTTCTCTCATTACAAAAATTTAAATACATACGTTACTTTTAAATAGTTTAGACTATACCTATTAAATATAAATTTTAATTCTATAATATTGATCACTTAGATATAAATTGTACGAGAAAAAAAAGAACGATGAGTGAAGTTTAAATTAATTATTCATTTAATATATTTTACATGAAGTGCTAATTAAATCTGTACTAAACGACACATTCAAATTTTGCAGTCAATGTATCATTAACTGACTCAAATTTAATATATAAAAAAGTTAGATAAAAAAATTAAAATTTTAAAAGGTTGAATAGTTAATTCAAAATAATTTATAGTTCAGAAAAATTCTGTATGTTTTTACTTTAATTTTAATATGAAACTTCAATACCATATTTATAGTTAGATAAGTGATCAATTTCACATTTAAAATATTTTAGAATATCAAAAATATAGTTGGTCGACTTTTAATTTTAATAATTAAGCATTTTAAAATTTATTAAATAGTTTAACATATTCTTTTCTCAAATAAAATTACTAATTAAATAAAACCAATCGATACTCAATTCTGTCTTTGTCTGAAATAAATTTAACATATAAAATGGATAATTGCGCTTTTGATCCTCAGACTATAAGACACATGATATTTTAGTCCTCGAATTTTAATGAATTATATTTTTTTGTTGAAAGTATGAGACACATGAAGCTTTAATTCTCAAATTTTAATGAGTTACAATTTTAGACTCAAGCTACTGCTATTATAAATATAATTTATTATTCTGATATTTTTTTTCTTATTTTTTTTATCTTTCTTATATTTTTATTCTTATATTTTACTGTAGTAGTTATTGTGTTTTTTATTTGTTCACTAGTTAGAAATAAGTGAGCATTCGGTTTACACAATCTATCATTCGATACAAATAAGATAGTGCCCGGTTCAAGCAAGCAATCCATCGCTCAATAGAATAGAAATAAGAGAGTTTGGTTCATGCTATTTATGTGCCACCCTGTTTTGCAGAGGATTCACTCATTCTAGAACTACTTTAGTCTTATCATTCTTAATCTTGTTAACCTTCCAAGCGTAGTCACTGTTTAAAATATTAAAATCGATGTAAGAGATTTAGTGGGTGTTTGGTTCATATTCTGAAAAGTGATTTACGAACCAAGAGTGATTTTTTCATCAATAGAGTGTTTGGTAATATCTATTTTCAAAATCTGATTCTGTTTGTTTAGAATAATAAGTTTTCTAATTTTAGAGACCGAAATCAGAAATAACTAAAACCTGCATTTTAAAATCTAATTCTGCTTTTGAACTCAAATTTTAAATTTTAATTTTAATTTTAGATTCAAATTTAAAATTTAATTTTAGATTCAAATTTAAAATTNTGCTTTTGAACTCAAATTTTAAATTTTAATTTTAAATTTCAAATTCTAAATATCAAATTTAAAAATTTAAATTTATGATTTTACATTCAAATACCAAAATTTAAATTCTGATTCAGATTTTAAATTGTAAATTTAAATTCTAATTTTGACTCATTTTAATTAAGCAAAAAATATTTATGATGTACAACCACAATAGGATTTTGCCAAATAGTCTTACAAAATTACTTCAAAAAATTATTTTCTATTTAGAATCAGCAAAACGCTCTATAGTTTTTAACCAAAATCAATTCTGCAGAAATCACTTGTCCAACAGTTAAGCAAAGTGTTTATTATACCTGATACATAGAATTATTCTAAATTCTAGGACCTCCCCGTAAGACCCTAGGTAGTTCCATTTATAAAATATAATAAGACTAAATTTTTTAACTCGGCTATAGCATTTTAAACGGTGATTAGACCCAAAAGATTAAGAGAGTTAAGCGTGTTAGGAGCCTAGGGCTAGAGTATTTCTAGAATTGATGACTCTTCTGGAAAATGAATATCAAAGTTGGTATCCAAACTAATTATCATTGGAAGTGTGAGATGACTCTCCTGGGAAGTGGATGTCTCAGCTGGATCTCTTAATTTTGCTCTTTGAAAAAAAATCCTAATACTCATAATTTCATAGGATAACAAATTTCACCAATGAAATAATTGTCTTATTCTAATAAAATGACTTCAAAGCAAACTAAGAGATGCCAATCTAAAAATTAAATCTCGCTCATCGACCAAATACTACAAGCTTCTTAAGTGAATCAAAGAGATACATTGAACAAGATGTTCATCCAATCAAAACAAGACCTTAATGACTTCATCATATTGCGCTCGGTGACGAAATAAATACCGGGATACTAATTTTATATACTTCAATTTTATAATAAGTAAATATTTCTTTTTTCCAACTTAATGAAAGCATTGCGATGAAAACATAACAGTTAGAGATTCCGGAGCAGTAATAAGCATTTAGTGACCAGATTAAAGCTTTAGGTTTAGCAGTAAGCTAAAAATGAGCTATCAAGAACAAACAACAGAAACTCTAATTTGAAATCTCTACTTTTTATTATAAAAAGTTGTAGAAAAAAGAAATAGTATATAAATTTAAATATATATATATTATATATTAGTATATATAATATATATATATAGTTGAGCTGGAATGCTTCGGTAGCAAACGGGTTCCGTTGCCATCCATTTGTTTTCAAGATGGAGCTTTCAAATCGACGATCGGACCGTTGAACATGATCTATATCACTTGAAGTATCAAGAAATCAAATTTCAAATCTTTTCGATATCATTTACCTAATGATCAAAGGGTTTCAAAATTAGTAATTTTAATGGTTGATATGAGGGGTTTCTCGTTTAACGGTGTAAAGCTATCCAAATCAATTGAATTTTGGTTAGA
Organism: Ananas comosus; assembly: GCF_001540865.1. Taxonomy (NCBI): domain Eukaryota; kingdom Viridiplantae; phylum Streptophyta; class Magnoliopsida; order Poales; family Bromeliaceae; genus Ananas; species Ananas comosus. The sequence goes on from NC_033627.1 coordinate 11,722,707, forward strand.
AATTTTTTTAAACTATTTAGAACATATCTATACTCTCGATCATGCTTACAAAATTTCTATCATCACTTTTTAGAGGATATTCATTTTCAGCCGTTTATTTTACGGCCCACTTGATGGACAAGAGAACAATATCGGAAAAGTATGAAATTTGATTTCTAGATGCTTCAAGTGGTATAGATCATTTTCAACGGTGCCGATCGTCGATTCGGAGGCTCCATCATCGAAAACAAATGGGTGGCAACGGAGCCCGTTTGCTACGATAGTATTCCAGCTCAACTCTATATATATATATAATATAATATATAGTATAATATATTATATAATAATATATATATATATATGTATGAAAAGTTTACTCGATAACAAATACCAGCTATGGTCAAACAGCCCTCTAAAGGTATCACTATTAGGTGTAACATATGATGATTGCGACAGCCAAAGGCATTTTATTGCCATTATATTAAGCACTAGAACTGACCTTTGATTTACAATGATGAAGAGATATGTCCGAGTTCAACATAGCCAGAGAGCACGACGCGGTTTCGTTCCTTCACCGTCGTTTGATATATCACCCTACATACATAAATTGTAATTTCAACATGGAGTAAAACTTCTAAAAAATTATCTTTAAGTAGAGCAGTTCTATAAAGCCACGAGCATCTTTTTGATTGAAATAATCTTAGCAGCTTTCAACTGCAACCAATTATAGAAGTTTTACATTAGAGCTTCTACTTATGCAACCAAGAAGAACCTCATTTCATCCTTGGGCCTTAGCACTATTTTTTTTTTTCTTGCCAATACAGCTGGCTACTGTTTCTGAGAGCATTGAGGTTGTTGCAGAAGCCAGCCAGGCCCAACAAACACTAGTGCCTTAGCTGGAGAATATATTTACCTTGGGCCTTCGAGCCACATTTCCGTGATTAGAGTTTCTCCTGGGTAAACATGCAAAAGAAACCGACCGAAGATGGTTTTGACTGCAGTTGGTTCACCATTGCAAAATGATCTAATGACAGCTCTGACTGCAAAACCTAGAGTACATAATCCATGAAGAATAGGGCGAGTGAACCTTCGAAATGAAGAACAGATCAGTCAATTTAGGAGAAGGAAAACCAACCAAAGGCATGTACAGGTATACCGTGAGAGCACAAAGTGAAGGACGCATTTGAAAGAGTATAATGCACAAGCATCTTAAATTCAGAAAAGGCACAATGACAGGCATACATAATTAAGGTTACTCCACGTTCCATAGAATTGAAAACAAATCAGTCAAGACAGAACAATCTGATAATGCTGATTATATCCTAACCAAATCCAAATCGCTATGGTATCACAATCTCCAATAATAATCAAGGGGAATATTAATTTTTTATTATCAGAATAAATCTAATGATTAAAGATTGATGTTTTATTTGTTGGAATAACTAGGGATGAAGCAGAGGATAGCACAATTCCAAGGATTGGTTGGAACAGTAGTCCAATTTATCCTAGACTCATTTGACCATCATAACTATCCCTCAACTATTTTATCGTCTTCAGTAGATTAAGGCTTATAACAAACAGTACCACGCAACGTGAAACAAAGGCCATGATACGGCCAGGGGCTCAAAAGATGGTAATTGTACATGGTTACCTTCATAACGTGATTCATAGTCATTTTCCAGTTGCCTTTACACTCAACACAAGCAAATTAATAGTAAATGGCATGGTCGATGACTATTTAAAATGACATGCAGGTACAAAGGTTGAAGATCAAAATTTAAAGTAGTTAGTCTACTCGACTCAACAATAAAACTTACCAAATGTACATTGATCCCATGTTTTTTGCATCTAACTGAAGATTGATTTTCTACCCATCTCATTTTCATAACTGAAGATTGATTTTCTACCCATCTCATTTATTGCTCCTCTTACTTTTTGTGCAAGTCACAAATATGTGAATTCCTCTTCATTGAAGCAAAGGTAATCGGTCTCACCTAAGTATCATGGTTACTAGCCAATTATATGATATACTATTGAGTTTTTTTTTCCCAACAAACTCGTTCCACACATTACAACGTTCAACACTTGCAAATGCAGCACATCCGCGGGATGGCATAAAAAAAAGTTTACAAAGAAAAGAATTAACAGATGTAAAAAGAAGCAGTGAACAAAACAGTTACAGCAAAATAATCTTATAATGCTAATTTTACATACCCTGCAGGCTGTGCCACCATAGGATCTGAATGCAAAGGATTGTAATCACCTGATAACCTATATAGAAGAGCCTGCAATGAACTGAAGTGATGCATCAGAAATAACAGGAAGTCTAACTGATTCCTCAACGAACAATAAAGAACAACTACAAATAGAAAACTGCTTATGAGGACAGTGATACAGTGTGGAAATACTTAAAGACCCAGGCCAACCAAAGAGAGAAGTTAAATTTACAGCTACAATTAAAAGTACAATTACACAAACTACTTGAGGCCAAAGAAAAGGAGAATACAGATTGCTAATCGTGACTATCAACACATGCAGCTTTTTTTTTTCTCGCTCAAATAAATAGGTTGATGTGCGTATCTCAACATCAAAACACAATATCTGAATCATGGAAATGTGAGAATTTTAAACTGATAGTTGTTATTTGGTGTCTCAGAAAACATTGGCGGAAAAAAAAAGGAAGAAAAAGTAGTCTTAACCCCTTATATCCATCACACAAGTTAATCAATTACCTTTGTTATTTTAACTGTAACAACTAAATGAAGTTACACAAATCTTTAGTCAAGCCTTCGTGCAAATCCAATTTATTTTATTATTCTGTTTCCCCTATATTCATGGTTTTATAGAGCATAAGTGATGTGAGATTTATACATGTTTTTTGCTTAAGCTCTGCATCATTTGAATATTAGGTAGAAGAATAATCAGGTAATACACCATAGTACTAAATTGGACCATTTAATGTAAACTCATGATGCTTTTATATGAAATTGTGTATGGGTAGAAGAACAGCTACTGACCCAACCGGACAGAGCTCTTTTTAAGACCAAAGAATGGTCACAGTGCCCTTTCTGTTCTACATACGAAATAGCCATAACATCAAACATAGTAAATTGACTACAGTAATATGTTTCGTGAAGGTCATGCATGACATAAACGACAAATAAAAGAAATAAAGTTACAAACAAAAGGTGCATTAAGACTACAGAACAGAATATAAGTGGCATGCCTGAGATTTTTGAGTGCAGTCTTCGTATACTGCTGAAGGTGACGTCTTTGGAATTGAAACACGGGAAATCTGATTGGGAGGATAAGTTGCATATGAATACGGCTGTGAGGAATCTGAAAAGCCTCCGGAACCACGCAAGTAAATGGTACTCCTGCAATGAGTTGTGCACTATAAGACTGACCGGGTGAGTTCAATTATAGTAATTTCTCATCTCTTACTAACCTGTTCATGCATACAACTTCACCAGAGTCCTTTAGATAGCTAGTGGTTTCAAGCTCAACAATAGCAGCTTTCCCTGCAGCATATAATAAATCATTCTAATGATGCTATTTTAAGTCCACATATGGAGTTGTTTAGGTATTTATTTCAGACCTCAAGTACAGAATCCACATTTAGGGCATGTTTGGTTTAGAATAGGAATTGAAATTGGAATAGGCAACGGGAGTGTGACCAAAATCGAAAATGGAATGTTGAAAACTCCTAATTTGTTTGGTTCATAAAAGGAATCGGAATAGGAATCATATTCAAATTGAAATCCAAAAAAATTACATTTTAATTAAAATTAAAATTTACCCAAATGTGTAATCAAAATTTGAATCCAAATCTGAACTCCCAATTTGAACTTAAAACTTGAATTTACAATTCAAAGTCAAATTTTAAATTTAGAACTAAATTCAAACATCAAACTTATATTAGAATTTAAATTTCAACTTAAGAAATTAAAAATTGAATTTTAAATTCATAACTCAAATTCAAATTTAAAAATTATAATTTGTTCTAAAATTAAATATAGACTAATATTTGAATTTAAATAACTGTTAGTTATATATATATATATATATATAAAAAGTGTTCTTTTCTCAATCTCTTCCGAAATCAAAGTTGACTCCCACCTCTATGTTTAGGAATCATTTTGTGGGGAGCGGGGGATTCGATTACCCCAGGATTGGAAATTGGAATGCCAATCCCTCAAACCAAACACGAACAATAGGAATGGATCATTTTGATTCCTATTCCAAGCCTCAATTCTTCAAACCAAACATGCCCATAGATTGAATGGAATAAACAAGTTTATTTACTTAAATTGAAACAGTTGCTGCCACAAAGTTATGAAAGAAAAAATGTGGTCACTTCCTTCTTTGGTAGCAAAACCAGTCAAGAGAAAAAGTCAGAGAATTAATGGACAGATTGCAGGCAAGTGATAACATTAACACACCTTTGTCATGCAAGCCTGCGATGGATACCTTGTTTACAATCTGAATAAAAAAAAAAAAGGCTTCACTACTAACTAAATTTAGAAAGCGAAAATAAATTTTCATTGCGCAGCTAAAAGATTTTCTAGTTGTACATCAAATATGAAGCTCATAGAAATTCAAAGTTCAGACTATATCAAAAAACATAAATCAAGTGCCAACTTAGCAACCCCAAATCACAAGTTATAGAACAAATAATATTTAAATTCAGTTTCAACAACTTGTTGCCAGAGGTCTTACGCTGCTACTTGAAGGAAAAGGCCTATAGATCTCAATGTATTGCTGACCATGCAACAACAGTTTCGGATCATATCTGGGTAAGAAACACAAGAATCCGGGTAAACTTCAAACTATAAGACAGTTGATAAGCAAGGTCAATGAATAAACTTCACAGCATAAGCTAGTTAAAAAGGTCAATAAACATGACAGACTCAAAGACATAAGGCCCAAAATGTAGCTAAGAATATCAGCAAGTGCAAGAACAATTGAAAGCTAATAATATTGGATGTACTTACTGTAGGCCAGTGATGCCTTCAAGTCCAAGCCCATTAAGCTTTTGGAAAGGAAACAGAGCAGCAAAAGTTGGCAAAACCTGCAGATGAGATTAATAGCAGGTAAACTAATCATCCACTGGGAAAGAATAAATTGCGTGATACAAATGAATAGTGGTTGGCCTTTTATATTCAGAAAAGCACCAGAGTCACAAACTCTACTTTGAAAATTTATTGAATAGATACACTTGTTTGTAGAGACTGTAAATACACCAATCTAAACCACTAATATATTAAAAATAAAAATTTAAGCAAAAAAGGAATGATCTCAACCATAAGCTTAGTGATGCACATGCCACATCAACGTAAGTTTAATTGCAGTCATAATTTCTGGCATTAGCCCAGCAAGTGCAATATACTAAGGAATTGAAAAAAAAGGGCGTCATAAACTGTGTAATTATATGTTCTCTTCCGGTCAACTTCTTAAACCTCCTACCAAGAAAACTACTCCCTCTTCATCTAAGCTATGGCTGCTTCTTGTTGCTGAAAGTGGAGATCAACTATATGCTTCATACTTTTTAAATTGCAGCACTCACTATTGTTGAGCCTTTTCAGCTTTACCCCTAAAACATAAATATCCGTGTAAAATTTGAAAATTACGCATCTGCACCTCAAAATCCTTAATTCTCAGTTGTGCACCGTTAAATTCCAAAACTTATTTGCCCTATACAAATTGACTAATGTCAATTGACCGCTAATTTTTTTTTTCTGTCGAGAGTGCTATGCCATTAAAGAAACACATCATTTAAGATATTTTTTTTCCTTTTTTAAGAGTCTAGTATTTTAGTGTTCACATCAAGGTTTTAAGTGCCCGTCGGCACGGACCGTATCCACCGTGCCGTACCGTGCCAACAAGATACCGACACGATACAGACCCCGTGCCGATGACACAACTCAAAACCCTCTATTCTTTAAATTAGTAAATAATTTTCTCAATAAAGTTCAAAAGATGTGATAAAAAGACATAATAAATAGTTAGAATATTTTATTGCTAAAGAAAATAAATATTTTATACTATTATGTGTCGGCACACAAGAATTTTTTTGACCGGCACGCATCTGCACTGCTCGGCACGCACCGTGCCATACCGTACCGGCAAGTTTTCGGCACGACCCCGTGCCACGGCACTTAAATCCTTGGTTCACATAGAATGGCATAAGAGATGGGATGGAGAAACTAAGGCCCTATTTGCTTACACAATCTTATTCCACATGTCTTTTTAATTTTCTTCAAAATTATGTAGTCTTTGAAAGATGAAGAGTGCGGTCAAATGTCTAGAATGAATAACATATTTAGCCTTCAAAATGATTTTCTAAGAATAAGATAAATCACCTCTTATATAAAATATGCTATCTTACCAAATTATGAATACCAGGACCTTTTAAGAAGAAAAATTTAAACTCTTTGCTTCGAATCACAATATAAAATGTTAGTGCTGAATAAATTACCGACATCCAAACAGAGCCTAAAAGAGTATATTTTTCAAGAGTAATATGGTCATTTTAACAATAAAAAGTCAAATTTAAAGGATCAACTATTACAAAGGGATACATTTTGCAAAATTTTAGAATTTCAAGAAACATAACTTTATCTCTTAAAACTTTTTAGCACTTAAATCCCTTTAGAGACAAATATGCAATTTCACCAATTTACAGCTATATGTACTCAATCGTCTCCTACCGAAATTTGTACCACTCATTTATCTACTCAAACCTAACAATCTAATTAACATGTCTCTTCAATCCATTTCTCACCAATAAAGAAGAAAATATGGCATTAAATACAGAACCAAATTAAATAAAAAGAACTGAAAATTTCGGATTAAGGCCGTTAAATCGACCTGGATGAAGGGTTGCCCATTCGGATGGTAAACATACTTGAGCTCCTTTTCGTCCACCGGATCGGCGCCGCAAGCTCCGACGCCGAGAGCGTACAGCGCCACATCCCTTCAAATCCAATACAAGATTCAATTGGATTAGATTAGATTAGATTCAGTAGAAGCAAACCATGTGGAATGGATCGGATCGGGAGAAGGAGGGGGAAGTAACGAACCTCTCTGTATAGGAGAAGGATCTCTGAGCGCGAAGCAGCGAACCGAGAGAGAGAGAGAGAGAGAGAGAGAGAGAGAGAGAGAGAGAGAGAGAGAGAGGTGAGATGAGTTCATGGTGAAAGAGGAGAGGAGAAGAGGAGGAGGAAGAGGAGGAGAGGGGGAACCTCGGGGAACTTGTGGGAGATGACGAGGGAGGGGTCGATCGAGGAGGAGGAGAGGGATCGGCTAGGGTTCGCCATGGATGGGGGGAGGGGGGCGTCGAAGCTCCGCTAGAGAGACCGGTGGACGACGACAGGTAAAAATCCATGGAGACCCCTCAATTATACGATATTTGACAACTGCACGGTACCCCCTCAACTATAGGATATTTTGAAATCGATACCTCTACTTTTATACTTTCCGTCAATTTTAACAGATCTCTCTATAGTTTCAAAATTTTGAAAATGATCCTTAAAAATCTAAAATACCACGTATATTCTTCTGAACATATGAGCCTTTTTAAAATATCACTTTCGGATTAAAAGAGAGTTAAATACTGATTAACTTAATAAAATAATAATTTTATTCTCAACTATAGGATATTTTGAAAGAGGGCCCTCAACGGTTATTGTTAGCACCAAGCATTTTGTACTATCGATAATATAATACCCGGACTTTCTCTTTATATAATATAGTCCGGCTACTATACTATCTATATTATCGAATTTGTGCTATCGAGTTTTTTGCCGTTAGATTTACTTATATATGAGAGTCCGGCTACTATACTATCGATAGTACCAAGCGTTTGGTGCCATCGAGTTTTCTGCCGTTGGATCTACCCTTTTGGCCATTTTCATTTGTTAGATCATATTATTCAACTAGCCACCCACTCAACCTGAGGGCTACTATCATCCTGACCGTACATCCCTTCATCTATGGATCAAAAACCTAATACCAAGCGGTTGGTATTATTAATTATATAGTAGCCTAATTATATATATATATATATATATATGTTAGGGTTACTATACTCTTAGGGCCCATTTGGTTCGAGTTATGTAATATTATAAAGTATCTTGATATATTCATGTATCTTGAATTTCGGCGTGAGATTACTGCTGATGCTGCATTAGCGCGTTTGGTTTAATGTAGTAATGCAATACTAGATTACAGTGATTATAGCATTAATACGTTTGGTTCAGTTTATAAAATTTAATAATCCTGACATAAAAGTATAGTTTTTTTCAAAATTGCCCTTATTGTGGTCATTTGAATATTATTTTTTGCGAAAATGACGAATGGAGGGAATGAGATCGTGATGATTACCTGGGAGGACGACGCAATAGAAGATGATAGGTGTTCGTGAGAGAGAGAGAAAGAGAGAGAGACGTTGAGAGAGAGAGAGCGAGAGAAAGCGGCGTGCGAGAGAGAGGGGGGAAGGCGAGAGAGAGATGAAAATAATACTAATTAGATTTGGGGTTGTTGGAGGATAAAATTGTCATTTTATATAATATGTAGTATTAACGGGTTTCAGTATTGCAAGATACACGACCTCCCTCCCGTTAATATTTTCTATGTAATCCTGCTCGATTTGTAATGCTACATTAACGACTAGATTACATAACGGATTAACCAAACACAATTATCCTGGCAAGATTGCCTGTAATCTTGCCAGGATAACTCGAACTAAACGCACCCTTATGAGTATTCCGTGCCGGTAACTAATGTATCGAACTTTTTGACTGGGTCTGGCTTAGGCTTACACATATCCAAATATACCTGAAATTTTTTCAGACGTAAATTTTAAATTCGGTTTAGAGCCTATAATTCAGATATCCAAAGTCCAGCCTATTTATGGCCCGTGAGGTCCGGTTTATATATTTTCATATATTTTTACCCTTATAATCTTATTCCTAAAAATTAACTTAAAAATTAAATATATAGTATATAGTTCCAGACATTTCATCTTACTCTTCATCAACCAAATAATACAAGTTAGAATAAGTCAAAAGAAAAAAAAAAAATCTGAATAAGGTGTTCATGCATCCATACACGTTGATACCGTAGTAAAGGAATCGATCCAATCTTAAAGCTTATACTGATACTAATAGGTCCAAATACTCCGAAACAACATAATTAATCCAATATGGGAGTATTATGTTTTATTTGCCAAACCAACAACCACAATTTCCTCCCATTTATTAAGCATCTATCAATCGATCTAGATGAATGAGCACAAAAAAGAAAAAAAAAGGATAAAAAAAAGTTCACATGAAAAAGAAGAAAAAAAATAAAGGATAAAACTAATTAAGTTTATGATCCTTGATTAGTAAGTGTCCTCCACAAGCTGTTTGAGAGTGATAGGGGAGGCAAACTGGGGAGGGCCATTGTAGAACATAAAGGCGGCCAATTTAGAAGCAGCCTGGGTGGGGTGCAGACTGTCCCAGAACAGGTACTTGGTCCGGTCGGAGCAGAAAGTCGTGTTCGGCGCGCACCAGATCTCGGCGTTGAACTTCCCGCCGCCGCAGCACGCACTCTTCACCTCGATGAATCCTTAAAAGAGAAAAAAAAAAAAAAACAAAAGTACGTAATTTACTCGTGTCTTGATTGACCTTGCTTCTGTTTTTATTTTTGTTGACTTTTTTTTTTTTCTCCTGTGGAGAGTATGCATTAAAAAAAGAATTCGATACGATGGTTTTCTAAAAGCACCGAATTACTTTATATCTTGGAAAGNGTCCGGTCGGAGCAGAAAGTCGTGTTCGGCGCGCACCAGATCTCGGCGTTGAACTTCCCGCCGCCGCAGCACGCACTCTTCACCTCGATGAATCCTTAAAAGAAAGAAAGAAAAGCGCTCTTTCTCCACTCACATAAAAGTAGTGGCAAAGCCGGTAGTTTACTTTTACTGCAAGCAGCTCTAAAATGTTGGCGGTTAGACCAGCATCGTCTTACCTATTAGGGATGTAAACGGGGTGGATCTCAGGGGCGGGAGCCCCGCCCCGCTTTCCGTCCCGACTAGTAAAATTTCGCCCCGCCTTCCGCTCCGAATCCGTGACGGGTTAAAAACTATATCCCATAATCCGCTCCGCCTCGTAACCCGCCTCCCGCCGGCGCCCCGAATCCGCCCGACAAATTAATATTTTTTATAAAATTATAAAATTATTAATATTTATAAAATATAAATTCATAATTTTTAATAATATTATATATATAATTAATAATATTAATTATAAAAATCAAAAATATCAATCATAATTCAAAACAAAATTTTAAATTTTAAATACATGAGAAATGAGAGTACTAATTTATTTATATTTTGAATTTTTTTATAAATACATTATTTTTTTAGGGATATTCTTTTAAAATATAAATGGTTTTCGGGCCGAATTCGGGGCGGATCATGACGGGGCGGATTCAGGACGGATCAAAATTTCTTCCGTTTTCTATCCCGAATTCATCTCGGATTATAAAATTTACTCCGTTTCCTGCCCCGTACCCATTTATTTTCTCCCATTAATTTATTACCCCCGTCGGGGGGATCGGGGCAGGAGCTTCACCAACCCGGATCCGTTTGCATCCCTACTACCTATGTGACGGAGAGCGGTGTAAGCCAAATCATATTCGAAACTCTCTGACGTCTATGTTTATAGACTTTAACTTGGTTAATCTCTTTCCACCACGATCCACAGAAAAGTTAAGTCTATAAGAATCCAAAATTACCAAACTACTATCAGTCTAGTGGTTAAGTGTCTAGATGACGATCAAAATCAGTAACGACCCGAGCCTTTTAAAATGAGTAAATTTTCAAATTGATTTTGTGGTTGGTTGGGTGGTGTTGGCTCTTTATAATTGGGCTATAGTGGGTCCAACATCCTGCCTCGTGATAATAGGTCCGAAAGACTAATAAGGTAAGTTGAGTAAGCTTAATAAGTTGAATGGAGGTGCGATCCATAAGAGAGCTAATGGCAAGAGGCCGAACAATAGACTCAACGTCCAGATGGATTGAGTCGGATCGAAGCCCATGAGCACTGTGGCTGAGCCCGTAAGTGCAACGGGTGCTCTTCTTATCAACACGTACTTTTGGGATAGTTGGTTAGCGCTTACGATTCACAAGTGATATCAGAGCCTGTAGCGTGAGTTCGATTTCTACATGCTGCATTTAATAGTGCAGGTGTTGGGGGTCGACTAATAAGTCAAATTGGGTGAGCCTAATAAGTTGAGTGAAGGTGCGGTCCACAAAAGATCTAACGACAAGAGGCCCAACAATAGACCCAACGTCCAGGTGGATTGGACTAGGTTGAAGCCCGTGAACGCTGTGGTTGAGCCCTTAAGTGCGATGGATGCGTCATTCCTATCGACATATGTTTTTGGATAGTTGGTTAGCGCTTGATAGTTCATTAACGCTTACGATCCACAGGTAGGAGTGTCTAAAACCCACAAAAGAAAAAAAAAATGGAAAAGGAGATTAAAATTGAAATATAAAATTATTTTGGGCATACCTACTGAATTAGGGTTGGCTAAGGCAGTAGACACCAACTCATATGAACTCCCCACTGAGTACTTCAAACCTTGCAGTTGTGTGCTAAGTTGGTTCCACAAAACCCTAACAGCATCATTCAAAACTTTGGCCAATTCATTCAATGCATCGATGCATTCTCCGGTCGGATTCAATGTTCGCGCATACGGGCAGCATCCCATTGTCGTCACATCGATCACCTCAAACTTTCTTGCGCCCAAATCGTACAATTTCTGCGACAAAATCGACCGTTCAGCGACTAACTCGAAAATTTTCAGAGTACAACAATGTGCCTAAACTTACTTTGATATGGCTCGCATAGTTCGATACGAAGGTATCGATGAAGAGTTTTACTACGGTGGCGTTCGGAGATTTGTTCTGCGAGAAGAAGGCGAATGCGTCGTTCCCGCCCGAGCTAATGATGAAGATCGATTTTGAGAGCAAGAAGTCGGCTCTTTTCGGACTTAGTTTTGATAAGATCTGCGATTTGAGCGTAGCGAAATCTTCTATTTGCTTGCTCATAGTAATAGTAGACCCCTGTAGAAAACAAAAAAGATTTTCATAAAATAAGTTATGTTTAAGAAAAATTTTCGCTTCATCACGATATTTATGAATCAGACCAGTTAACATGCAACACATACATTAAAAACAAGCTAAGTTATCCTACTCTATTACTAAAATGGTCATAAACGAGCAATGCTTGAGCTTACCACATACATTATATAATAGGGATAATTGTCTATATACCCCTCAAAACTTTGAAAATATCTCATTTATTTCTACTCTTTTTTTTTTTTTCTTTCCAATATACCTCTCATATGTTCTTCCGTTATTTCAAAATACTCCTACAATTACCATCCGTTAAGTTAATTAACTTAGTTTAAACGTAAATTAAATATCTACCACAGTTAAAAAAAATTAAAATGCCACTTTTATCCTTAACTTAAAGATAAATAAGAAATGTTGGTGATAATAAAAGGGCATATTTGAAAAGACCAAAAAGCAAAATACTCTTTGTGTCCCTAACTAAAAGGTAAATAAGAAAAGTCAATGATGGTAGATATTTAATTTTGAAACGTAAAAAAGGTATTTTCAATATTAACCTTTTAAGAGTGGTAAATCAGAAAGTCGAAAACTTTTCAGGGGTATATAAGCAATTGCCCCTTAATAATATATATGAAGTATTTTTTTTTTATTTTTTCAAAGTAAATAAAACAATTAATTAATAGAAACTAAAAAAAGGAAGAGGAGATAAGGTAGAGAGAGAGAGGAGGTGGTGGAATAATTGCTCACTGTGGTGTTGAGAATGCCAGATCCTGCAGATGCAAAGTTGACTCCAATGAGGCCTCTGTGGATTTGAGAAGTGCTCTTATGTGGGAGAGAGAGATATGGGGGAGGGCTCCTTTTGAAGCCCACTCTTTTAGCTGCATTTATACAAAGTAATATTTCAAGGATCACAATAATAAGAAATTAAGCAACATGTAGATAGATGATAGGACATTTATGTAAGTTGATTTGCAAATTTTATTATTTTTGATTGGTAGGGTCAGAATTGTAATTAATTCAGTTGAATCTTCACGTGCAGCTCCAACTGTAGCAGTTAGAATTAAATGAATCAAATTAGAAACTATATTCAAATACATATATCTATACTATATATAAAAGCACGTATATTCAAATTTGGGTCTGTCGACAGACCCATTTTTTGGCGGAAAAATTAGCGCCCATTTTTCTCTTNTGATCACACGTGACTGCGTTTTTTTTTGCATTAGTCAATGGTAAATGCAATTACCAAAATATTACCAAAATATATATGACATAAATTTTGTAGATTTTTTTTAAAAAAATTATAAATTGCTTCAATTATAAAGCATGCAAGTCGTTTAATTGCATACTTCTCAATCAAATTCTTGTGAATCTGGCTATTATGATTCTGAGGATATTTTCTGATTTCAGCCTTATTATATATTTACATATATTCTGAGGATATTTTCTAGGTGGTATGATTAAAAAAATTAGGTTTTGCATAACTGGAATTTTTAAATTAGGCATTTAAGACTATGAACTTTTAAAGATATTAATTTCATTTAAGCCTTTGTATGGTCTAATCATTGACTAAACAATTACTACACCCATTAGATGCTTGTACACTTTCGTGTCGGCTCTCTATTTCATCTCATATTTCAATTCTAATTATAATAAAAATACAGTATTATTAAAAAAAATATAGTTGAAAACGAACAAAGATCGAGGTGTAAGTAGGAGGGTTCTAGAGTGTTTACAAGTTTCACTAAAAAACAAAAATAAAAAATAAAAAAAATAAATAAAGGGTTAATGACCCATAACGTAAGGATANTATATATATATATATCTATCGTAGTTACAACTAGTGTATATAGTATAAATAAGAATAGTAGTAATAATAAGATCAATTCCAATAAAGGACACATGAGGATGATAATTGATCACACGTGACTGCGTTTTTTTTGCATTAGTCAGTGTTTGCCGTTCAATGATAAATGCAATTACCAAAATATATATGACATAAATTTTATAGATTTTTTTTAAAAAAATTATAAATTGCTTCAATTATAAAGCATGCAACTCGCTTAATTGCACACTTCTCAATCAAATTCTTGTGAATCTAGCTATTTTGATTCTGAGGATATTTTCTTGCTTCAGCCTTATTATATATTATCTAGGTGGTATAATTAAAAAATTCAGATTTTGCATAACTGGAATTTTTTAAACTAGGCATATATTTAAGACTATGAACTTTTTAAAGATATTAATTTCATTTAAGCCTTTGTATGGCCTAATCATCGACTAAACAATTACTACACCAATTAGATGCTTGTACACTTCCGTATCGGCGCTCTATTTCATCTCATATTTTAATTCTAATTATAATAAATATGCAGTATTATTAAAATTAAAAATAAAATAGTTGAAAACGAACAATAATTTGATGGTAAGATCTAGGTGTAAGCAGGAGGGTTCTAGAGTGTTTACAAGTTTCACTAAAAAACAAAAATAAATAAATAAATAAATAAATAAATAAAGGGTTGATGACCCATAACGTAAGGATATACAAAAAAGTATAAAAGTCCAAATGCAAAAGTTCGAGAACCGAAGCAAAATTCAACTAACACTCCCTTTGAATGCAAACAAAACAAATAAAAATTGAAACCGTTTAGACCGAAATTTTGAACAGAGAGAAGAATAAAAATTAAGAGTAACAGACAAAAAAATAAATTCTCCAAAAATAAAAAGAAAAAATTTTTTCAACTTTTTATTTGTTTTGTTTGCATTCATCTTTTAGTTTGAGTTATATGGGTCTAGTTATAGGTTGTTATATGATGGTGCATGGATAAGGACTATCTCCTAGTTGCATTTGTATATATATATATATATATATATATATATATATATATATATATATATATATATATATATATTCTCTCTATCCAAACTTAGCCTAAAAAAGTTCATAAAATAGTAATGTAACTTACCCAATAAACTACCTACTTATGAATAGTAATTACTTGTATCAAACACAAAATTAAGCGAGCTGCGACACTAATTACCCAAGAAGTCGGCGCCGTTAAAGCCGTTGCTGAACCTCCCCGTCGGCGTCGAGCGCGGGAAGTCGACGCCGTAGTGCGGAAAGTTGGCCTTGGAGCTGTTCCCGGGGAGGTAGTTGTTGTTGCCGACGTCCATCGTCGAGTCGCCGAACACGTACACCGCAGGCGCCTTCGCCTTCGCCTTGCCCTCGCCGTTCGCGGCCGCGACGAAGCATACGGCGGCGACCGCAGCTGCGAAAAGAAGCGCTGCTGTAGAAGTCGGCGACGACATGGCTAGCTCTGCCGTGTTCTTTGTTACTTAAATTTCTGAGAGGGCTATGAATGTGTGTATGTGCGTAGGTGTGTATTTATAATGGAGCAATTATGGGGTAATAATTGTTATTAGCTAATTATGGCATGTGGCGTATATTTTGGGATTTGAAAAGGAAAGGGGAGTTTGATTTGGTTGATCCGTTCTAAAAAGTAGAGAAGTGGTGGGCTGTGTGAAAAAGAGAAGGAAAAATAAAATATTAAGAAATTTAATTGGAAATTTTGGACATGGTCTACCACAACAATCATGGACTTATATATATATATATATATATAATTGAGTTTCTATGCTTTTAGAAGTACAAAGTTATTGGTGCTTGTAGATTTTTAGCCATTGGATTAAAAGATATGCGGTTAAGATGATGTAGGCCCCCTAGGGTTCAGTGGGTGCTTGGTTGAATAGTATATCTAATGGTTGAANATAGAGCTTCCGACCCAGGTTGTTTCGATTTAGTTATTATCCTTGGTATTTCTGTTGATATATAGTTAGTTAGTTTATGTGGTTCAGTATTTATTTACATTCGAAAATGTAGATTTCTGGATTTTGTAAAATAAAAGATTTTCTACCCCTCGTGGTAGCGTTTTTAAAAGAATAAAGGTTTCTGTGTAGGAAACAGTTTTCAAAAGATTTTTGTGGATTTCTGTTTAAACCTTGAATGTAAAACCGTGATGTGAATGGTGAATGTATGAATGTATAGTTATCTTTATATTCATCTTGTTGTGGTTGTATCCTGGTTGTACTGTGTATTTGATCGACGCCGTGCAAATACAGGGAAGACTCTGTCCGTGTGAACAGTGGATTCCCTGTATTTGTGGCGGATCTGGCATACTCTGGGGTCAGATTTTCAAAAAAAAAAAAAAATTCAGATGCTTTTCCGCTTTGTTTTAAACTGAAAATGGACCCCGGGGCGTGACAGATCCTTCAATTCAAGATCAGAGTTATTGAACTTTATCTATGTAGTGAATAGAATTTTCTATCAAAAATTCAATAAATTTCGATTCTTTTACACCGTTAAACCAGCAAGTATCCCATACCGGCCGTTAACAATTGTCAAATTTGTGACCTCTTGATCGTAAGGTAAATAATGTCGAAAAATTATAAAATTTGATTTCTAGAAGTTTTAAATACTGTAAATAACGTTTAACTGTATGAATCGTCGATTTGGAAGCTCTATCATCGAAAACAATTTATGAGTACGAGAGAGATCGTACTAATAATAGTATAGTAGCCGGACCCTCTCTATATATATATACACACACACACACACACACACACACACACACACACACACACACACACACAAAGAAATAAGATTAATTGTGTTTGAATATTATTTTACTATTAAATTTCTATATTAGTTTTTTAATATATATATTAGAACCTTTATATATAGCTATAAAATTAGATTATGTTTCTCTATTGTCGGATTATTAGCGTTAATCATTAATTTCAAAATCCACCCCGCCCCCACATCCCAACACACATATATATAATGCAAAACTACTATGCTATCAAAAATATAGAGAACTTGGTATTTCTAACTTTTTGGCCCTTTGATCAAGAATTATACGACTGGAACGATTACGGTATCCCTTAGAGTTGAGCGGTTCTCATAAGGTCATTTTTTCATCTTGGAATCGGAATCAAAAGGAACGAATTCGTTTGTCCGTGTTTGGCATGTGGGATTTTTATTTTGATTTTAATTTTCGGATGAATGGGAATCCCCCTAATTACCTCTTTTTTCAATCCAGGCTACATTGAAAATTGAATCCAGGTAGAATTGATTTGTTCGGATTAAATTTAACTTTTTAAACTGATTTTTTTAATTAAAACATAAGTTTAAGTTTAAGAATTATATTTATAAATTTTAATTTGAATTTGAACTTTAAATTAAAAATTAAAATTCAATCAAGCATTTCGAATCTAATTTATAAAATTGAATTTAAATTTAAATTTAAATTTAATTTAAAATCTAAAGTTTTAATCAATTTTTAAAAAAATTTAAATTAAATTTATAAATTCAAATTGAAATTTAAATCATAATTTTAAGTTTGAATTTGAATAAATTGAAATTTATTTTTATATTTTGAATTATTTATTTATTTTCAAATTTTATTTTTTTAAAAAAAATACATTTAAAATTTTGACGTAAATTTTTAATATTTAATTTTTAGTTTGAATTTAAACTAATATATTACAAAGATAAAATTGGCATATTAATTTGATTATCTTTCTAATATCTATCTGAACCAAACTCCGACAATAAAAATGATTCATTTCGATTCTGATTCAGGTGGCGAACCAAACAGAATGAGGTAATAAATCATTCCGATTCCATTTCCAGCTTATTCTCATTCCGATTTCGATACCGATTCCGACTTCGAATTAAACATACCCAGAGGGTAATAATATTAATCCAAATATTAAAAATGATCAAAGAGATTGATCTAAGGGCCAAAAAGTAAAAAAAAATCGAATTTCCTATACTTTCGATAGCATAATAGCTCTACTCTATATATATTACAAAGAAGACTTTTTCAAATTATGATCACACTCTATCAGAACGCTGCAGGTTAAAATATGAGATTAAATGGATGATTAATATGTTACGATTTACCATATTTTATTTTTACAATTAATGGCAGAAAAAAGGCGGCCAATGAAAATGAATAAATTGCACTACATATAGGTCACGAAACTCATTATAAAGATTTATTCAAGTAATTGAACTTTAGTTTTGTTTCCACTAGATCATTCTAGCAAACTCCAATTAATTTTTTTGAAAAAAAAGGAAAAACTTTAAAAACCCTCCCTGTGGTTTCATAGTTTCTCACTTTGCCCCCCTGTGGTTTAAACTGTATCAAATTGTCCCCCTGTGGTTTTGTTTTTATCTTTTTGATAGCTTTTTCGTTAATATTTCATTAAATTATATACAAAAAACTTCAGATACCCATCTAGATTTATCAAATATTCACTTTAGTACTCTTTAATTTTAACTTTATCACTGATTTAAGAAAAAATAATAATAAAATTGATATGAAAAAGAGAAAAAAGAAACCACAGGAGGGCAAATTGATAAATTTTAAACTACAGGGGGGTAAAGTGAGAAACTACGAAACCACGTATGGGGTTTTTGAAGTTTTCCCCAAAAAAAAAAGAAAAGAAGAAGAGTCAATAACTGATTCACTTATCATATCATCTTATAGACATAATGTAATTATTACTGATTCAACTACTAAATCAATTTTGGCGTTATTTTTATTATTTTAATTTTTAAAATAATATATATATATATATATGATAATAAAATTAGCTGTCAAATTATGACCACGTGGTTGGTCGATCGTGACTATAGTTTCAAATCAATTGGTTAAGCCAACGTGACCACCAGTACTTCATTAATTGTGCAAATAGAAAAACTATTGAAAGTCAGATCTTTGAGCTCCTCCAAAAAATGCTGTACTTACAATCCCATGTAAATGTAAAATTACACATTTTATACTTTTGCACAAAAGAGTTTAAATTTTTATTTCAAATTTTTTAAACTAAAAAAATAAAATCTACCCCTAAAAATCTAATAGGGTGTAAACTTTGGACTTATAATTATAGGGTTAATTGTATACAGGTCCTTGCAAATATAGTAAATTATAAATATATTCATGTAAAGTTCAACTTTCATATGTTGTTTCTGCAAAAGTTCTGATATTTTCAAATATGTTTCTGTCGTTAGAATTCGTTAGAAAAATTTAGTTAATTATGGGTTAAATAATTAGTTAATGAGCTGAATTGACCTTTTTACCTCTCTTTAATTAACAGTTGGAACTTTTGGAGGAACATTTGTGATGACAAAAAAATTATTTCACTTATAAAATAGACAGTATTTTAACGATAATAAAACAGAGGGACATATTTGAAAATATTTAGAATTTTGCAGGGACAATATATAAAAGTTGAATTTTGTAGAGATATATTTTAGAATTTACTATATTTGCAAGGATCTGTATAAAATTAACCATATATTATATATGTATAGAATATAGATAGGATATTCCTCTATTAGTTTCTGGGATGTTCAAGAAGCACACATGCTTAACTTCATGTTATTAAAAAAAAATAAATAAATAAAAAGTGATAAAATACATGTTTGGTCCTCAAACTATAATTAAGAACGTGATAATTTGATTCTCAAATTTTAATCTGTTATCATTTTTGGCTCGAATTTTATAGACTTGTTGTAATTAAACCTCATAATCTTAGCATTTTAGTTGAAAGGATTCTTGAAAAAAGTTTTTAAAATGCTAATTTTTTACATGTTTGGTTGAGAGAAAAACTATTTTCTAAAGTATGAAAATCAAAGTGTTATGGGCCAAAATTGTAATTTTATCTTTTGTAATATTATATTAAAGTTTGGTGACTTTAATTGTGAACATGATCCACAATGTGCCAAAAGCTATTATTATTGTAATAAACACAGTCGTAAAGCCACGTGCACCAGCTAAAAAACGCGAAAGTTCTTTTCTAAAGAAAACGATTATGATTAAACTTCAGATGAACCTCAATATCAAACTAAGTCTAAATAAAAATTTTTAAAAATAGTAAAAGACTGAAATCTTAGTATGTAATAGTAATAGTCGAATCAGACGGAAGCAAAAAAAAAAAAAAAAAAAAACATGAAATTTCCTTAAATAATAAAAATTAACTATAATTGACAATTTGGAGCCAAAAATATGAAAGTTGAGTTCGAAAACAGTATTCATGAATAGCGCGACTCTTAGGTTTTATTGGGTTTTTGGTGATTTAAAACTTATTAGGTCTTTTGGGCAGCCCGATACTTGATGGGTCTTGCCGGAAATCCCAACTTAAATTTTCATATGTAAGGTTTAGTTTCACATTGAAAATTAGTTATTATTTATATACTCGTTTATTCTCAGAGTGGTTGTTTCGGAGAAAATGAGAGTTATACTCTCGACTAAACGCACGCGCGCATGAGCACGGACCGGCGCCTAATCCGTATCCCGTATAATCTTGCGCTCCACGGAATTGATGGCGATCTTTTACGCTAGAATATGGACGTTGTATCGCTGGAAGTAACTGCTGGGAAGCCTCACACGTGGAGAGGCAATTTCGCTTGTAGAATAGTGCTCTACACCCCTCAATTTACACGCCTTTTCTAATCCTTTTCTCTACAGTATTTATTATTTAATATATTTTCAAAAATTTTTTAAAACTGAAATTAAACTTTGGAATATGGACGTTATATCGCTGGAAGTAACTGCTGGGAAGCCTCACACGTGGAGGGGCAATTTCGCTTGTAGAACAGTGCTCTGCACGCCTCGATTTACACGCCTTTTCTAATCCTTTTCTCTACAGTATTTATTATTTAATATATTTTCAAAATTTTTTTAAAACTGAAATTAAACTTTGGAATATGGACGTTGTATCGCTGGAAGTAACTGGTGGGAAGCCTCACACGTGGAGGGGCAATTTCGCTTGTAGAATAGTGCTCTGCACGCCTCGATTTACACGCCTTTTCTAATCCTTTTCTCTACAGTATTTATTATTTAATATATTTTTAAAATTTTTTTAAAACTGAAATTAAACTTAATTTGGAATATGGACGTTGTATCGCTGGAAGTAACTGCTAGGAAGCCTTACACGTAGAGGGGCAATTTCGCTTGTAGAACAGTGCTCTGCACATCTCGATTTATATACCTTTTCTAATCCTTTTCTCTATAATATTTATTATTTAATATATTTTCAAAAATTTTTAAAAACTGAAATTAAACTTAATTTGGAATATGGACGTTGTATTGTTGGAAGTAACTGCTGGGAAGCCTCACACGTGGAGGGGCAATTTCGCTTGTAGAATAGTGCTCTGCATGTCTCGATTTACACGCCTTTTCTAATCCTTTTCTCTACAGTATTTATTATTTAATATATTTTTAACTTTTTTTTAAAACTGAAATTAAACTTTGGAATATGGACGTTGTATCGCTGGAAGTAACTGCCAGGAAGCCTCACACGTGGAGGGGCAATTTCGCTTGTAGAACAGTGCTTTGCACGCCTCGATGTACACGCCTTTTCTAATCCTTTTCTCTACAGTATTTATTATTTAATATATTTTCAAAATTTTTTTAAAACTGAAATTAAACTTTCGAATTGATTTTACAGAATATTTTACTAAAATATCAGAAAGATTTTCCAACAGCAACTACTAGGCCCAGTGCTTCTTATCTGGCTCGAGAGATTATTATTTCGAAATTGCACCTAAAGCGCAAAATTTTAACCGTTTTACTGAATCTAAATTCAAATTGTATCCAACAGATCTCAATTGACACTATTTTGATCGAATTTAGTCCGGTCCTATTTTTTAAGATACTTTTTTTATGTTTCTTAAGATTAGGTATTGGTATAACATTGTCAAAATTATCTTTTTTTCCCTTGTTTTTGCTAAAAGGAATTTACGAGGCTTGCTATAAAAAATGTTTAGGCGACACATAATTCTAAATCAAGTATTTTATATCCAAAATTCTTTTTTAATTTTAAACTAGTTAAAAATATTTTTTTAGTCAAAAAAATTATTTTCGCAAAACCAAATATGCTGTAAACTAGACAATGCTTGTTACATGTGCTACGTTCATCAAGAACATGTAGTTTGATAGCTTAATGTTACCAAACGAGATATATATATAAAAAGAATTATTGTTAAGATATTATTATTATTGTTATAATTATTGCGTTGAAACTGTGGAGGTAGGTGTAGAGTTTCAGATTTGGTTGGTTTCAATTGACGTGTCAAAATAGACAATGTTTTGTTAAATTGTACACGCGTAACATCCACAAGAAAAAGAATAGGCGTGTGACATAGTGATTCCATAATAAAAAAAAAAAAAGGAAAAACTTCAAAAATCCCCCTGTGATTTCATACTTTTTTCATTTTAGTACCCTGTGGTTTAAAGTATATCAAGTTAGTACCCTGTGGTTTCTCACTTTATCACTTTAGTACCATATGGTTTAAAGTGTATCAAGTTAGTACCATGTGATTTTGCACTTTATCACTTTAGTACCCTGTGGTTTCACACTTTATCACTTTAGTACCCTGTAATTTAAAAAACCACAGGATACTAGCTTGATACAAAATTAAAACCACAGGGTACTAAAGTGATAAAGTGCAAAACCACATGGTACTAACTTGATACACTCTAAACTACAGGGTACTAAAGTGATAAAGTGAAAAATCACAGGGTACTAACTTGATACATTTTAAACCACATGATATTAAAGTGAAAAAAATTAAAACCACAAGGGGAGTTTTTGAAGTTTTCCTAAAAAAAAAAAAAAAAAACTTCTAGCCCTGTTTGGTTCGGTACCAAGAATGGGATAACCCTTTATCCCACTATTTATATCTAAAAAAAAACAAGTGTAGGATTGCTATCCCATTGCTTAAGGGATTATTTCGGAATAACTCGTTAAGAAATGGGATCCCTTCCTTTGGAATAAGAATGAGAATAGCTATTCCAACCATCAATTCATTTAAGATCAAAATTTAATCTAACTATTTCATTTCTAAGTAGGGATGTAACTATATAATTCAGATAGAAAATGTATGAAAAATGTACAAACATTCTTTGAATTTTAAAGCTTTGCCAAATGAAAATTTTGAACTTTTAATTTTGCATCTAGACCCCCTAAACTTTATCAAATAGATATGTTTATCTTTACTCTAAAACAAAATTATTAATTAGACAGTTGAGCTAAAAGCATATCTTATAAATAATCTTGTAAAGCTTCAAAATACTTTTTTTTTTTTTTGGTTATCTTCTTATGGATGAAAAAAAAATGTATCATGATTAAAGCTAATTAGAAAAGGGCCTACGAAACTATTTAATAAAGTTTAAGGCGTCTAGAGACCAAAATTAAAAGTTCACGAGAACTAGTATCAAAAGTTCGAAGGTTTAGTCAGGTGATAATACATGATAAACATGAATATGTAAGGATTAATTCATAGTGCATGAATGTACGGATGAAACAGACGCACGTAATATATACCTTTATTTTTCTCAAGGACGAAGAATAAAATAAACCACTTTCATGGCATCTTAAATATTAAAATCAAAAGTTTTTTGTTTTTTATTTTTTATTTTTTATTTTTGTCAAATTTCAACTTCAAAATGCTATATAAGACAATGATTTTCTCACCAAATTTGGCTTATCAAAACCCAATATAACCCCACATGAAACAGTGTTTTGCTAATTTAGGTCCACGGCAAGTTATCCTTCTTTTGCTAGCTGGTTGTAGAAATTATTGTGTGAACCTGGTATATAGACCAAATCTAATACAGAGAGGCTTTTCTCAAAAAGAACTCTAATAAAAAAATTGGTTGAGATCAAAATATATAAAAATATTCTTTTCTAGCTGTTCTTTTGGTGGGTTCGATTAAATTATATCTGATATAATCACTTATAGTAACTTAAACTTTTTTCCTATTATTTTCTTCCCACTACAAGCAACCCGATCTAAATCTTAATCTTAGAGGCCATTTGATTGCATGTAGTTGCTACTGTACTATAGTTATAACTGCATGCAAATATAAATTTAGCATTTAGTTTAATATATTTAACTCCAACAATTATTGTAAGTACAGTCGGAGGGGGCCCAACTGCATAAATTGAAACTACGCTCAAATTGACTGCAATTCCAACTGTAGCAATTGGAGACAACTGTAGCAGTTGGAGAGAGTAACTTTAAGCAAAAGATAAGCTTAACTCCCTAATTATTTTTTAAATAAAAAACATATATTTTTTACATTGGAGGTAATTTCACTATCATATATATACGGAGAAATGATTCGATACTTTTAAAAAAAAAAATAAAAAAGATCTTAACCGTTGATTAATAAAGGGTAAAAATATAATTTTAATATTTAGCAGGTAAAAGGACTATTTTATTCAAGGTTAGTTTGGTAATTAAACAATACAACATTTAAAAAAAATTTTAATTGAGGTCCTGAATTTATGCATTAATTTGCACTAATTTAGGAAATTAATTGATTAACCAAATTTATGCATTAATTAGACATTAATTTAGGCATCTACTTTAAATATTTTAGTGTTTCTAAAATTATGCATTAATTTAAATTATAGGAATTTTAGAAATAGTTCTATTTCTAAATACGATGAATTTAAATTTTAAATATTAAATATTTAAAATTTAAAAGTGAAATTTAAATTAGAGGAATTTTGTATTACTATTTAAAAAAATTGTAATGTTGGTAAATATTTTAATTCAACATATTTAATATATTTAAGAAACTTTTAAATTCCTATAGTTTAGACATTAATTTTGTATCACTTATTTAAAAAAATTTGAATGTAAGTAAAAAAATTATAAATTAAATGTATTTAATATGTTAAAAAAATTTAGAATTGTTCTACTTTAGACATTAATTTTGTATGACTATTTAAAAACATTTGTAATGTTGGTAAATATTTAAATTTAACATATTTAATACGTTTAACAAAATTATGAATTCATCTTAGTCATTAATTTTGTATACTAATTTTAAAAAATTAAATGTGGGCAAATATTTAAATTCAACATATTTAATATGTTTAAAAAAATTTAAGAATTTTTCTAATTTAGATACTAATTCTTTATCACTATTTAAAAAATTTAATGTAGATAATTGATTAGAAATATAGGGTAAGGATATAATTCAAATTTATTTTTATAATATAATTGTATAGACAAAATTAATTCAAGATTTGAGATAATGCTACACACATTTTTCATCGGAATATTGTTTTCTAATCTATCAGCCATCGCAAATTTCAACAAGCTATTACTATAAAAAATTCTCAGATCGAACTAGAAAAAAATTAACTAACAAATTAAATCACAAAATAATCTAAATTTCATTCTTATTTTATTAAAAAAAGATTTAGAAAGCAATAGGCATGGAAAGAAATTTTAATGCATAGTTTTTTAAAATTAAACTCATTTGAAATATTAAACAAATAAACAAAGAGAAAAGAAAAATTAAAAGATCATATTGTCAAATAATTTGAAAATTTTCTTGTATGAAATGCCAAATTATGAAAGGAAAGATAGAGAGAGAAAAATGAAACAAAGGGAAAATAAAAAATTTGAAAATATAGTAGAGGTAAAATGACTAAATTGTCCATATATTAAAAGACAAAAAAATTCTTTTTTGAGATACCTGGTAACCGGTACCTCTCCCAAAGTGACCTGCTATTGCAGGTCACAATTTTAAAAAAACTAAATCTGAGCCGTTGAATACGCGTGAATAAACGGTAACGAAAAAAACAAAATATAGAAGCATTACTCATATATATAATAATAAAATTTTAAAAATTATTTATCAACTGTATATAATCAAATAAATTATTTATAGTTGCAGTGCTTTCTACTATATCCAACCAAACAAAATGCATGTAATTATAGTTGCTGTATTTTCAACTATATGTATCTTTAACTATACTGTATTTATAATTACATCTAACTAAACGGTCCTTAAATGAAGCCTTAGATCAATGATTAAACCCTTTAATCAAACAATTTAATTTCTAAGAAGAGAAAAGGTTGAGACTCAATCAATGATAAATAGAATTGAAATATATATTAGTTGGGATAAAAAGTCCATAAGTGCATGATGCATTGATATAATAGTGATATATGCAAGTGTAAATTACAATTTTCATCCTTAAAATTAGGAACGATATTTTAGTTCTCAAACTTTAATTCGTTATAATTTTTAGTTCAAATTTTTTAAATTATTATAATAAAGTCTCACGACTTAATTTTTGACTATATATTGATTAATTACTAATATAGAAGTGTTGAATTAGTATTACATTAATAGTCCACCAACATGTAGTACAAAAAAATTGAATTGGCTGATTTAGTTGCAAAAATTCAGAAATTTCGAACTAGAAACTATAATGAATTAAAATTTGAGGATTAAATTGTCACGTGCGCTATAATTTGAGGACAAAAACTGTAATTCAACCTATATTCAATTACTAGCTATTTATCAAACAACAAATTAGCATAAGAACTAAAACAATATATTTTAAAAAATGTAGTACGCTAGTTATTAAATTTAAAATTTAAAAGTTGACCAACATGTGGGAGACAAGTGGTGCAATTAATTTGCCTTGAGAAGTGGGTTTAGATTTTATTTATTTGTTTATTTATTTTTTTTTATAATGGTTAAACAGATTTTATTTGCTTACAAAAAGGTGCAGTAGATATGTACTCATCATTCCCACAAGCTTGATTTGAATGTGCATGCATGTTCTTACTGTTCTGAGGACCTCCTTGTTCTAAGAATATTTTATAATTTATAAAGAATTGTTAGTAACATTTTTTCTCATGATTTTTTTTAATACTTTTTAGTTGGATGATTTTTTCATAGTAAAAACATTTGTAAATTTTGATCATCAAATTTTACCTTCCAAAGTAGTACATGGTCTAAAACCTAGAATATTGACAACTAGTTTAAGTTCCGTTGGATTTTAAAATCAAGACGCTTCATTGGAAAACTCTCGATCTGCTGTCAGGCGTTAGTTTTACTTCTATCGAATGATTCGTTGGTATTTTTCAATACTAAAATTTAAAAAAATTAAATTCTAGATGAAATGATTGTAATCCTTGGATAGAGATAAAAATAATACATGGTGAAGCTTTGGAACATCTTACCGAGGCGTTGTTGGGAAGTTTTCTACTGAAGTTTTTTTTTTTTTTTTTTTTTTTTTTTTTTTTTGGTTTGTTTGTTTGTTTCTGCTACTCCATTCAGAAACCGTATGTTAAAAAGCTGAAATGAGTTTCCAGAACTTGAAATGGGAAACTTTAATTGCTTTAATGGCATTATGAGACTATTTAGAGAAAGTTAATGAAACATAATTGGAACCTCTTCAAATGGTTTTGTTAAATAGGTTCAAATTCTCTGCAACCTTATTTGTAGAAACATCTATGAATAAGTGTTTTCTATTGGTCTCTCTAGATTCGCTTATCCCATCATAATTATTAAAAAAAAAAAAACTCTAAAAGCAAAAGCACAAAAATTAGTTTTGTGCGCATATATATAAAGATAAAAGACACTAATACTATAATTTAGGTCTAAGCATTTGGAGTGACATTTCAGATTCAGCATTTTTTTTTTTGAGTAAAAAGTAGCAAGCTATCTGTTTCATTCATTAAAAAAAATGAACTAAGCGTACAGCGATGGAAGCAGCTAGGGCCTCCGAGAAGTGCAAAAATAACTGGCAGGCGAAGAAGGGAAAAAGGAAGAGGGGAGGGAAGAAGAGTGAAATTAGTGTCGTTTCAGGTTAGCATTGTCCAGTCGGTCGTAAGAAGAATAACTCGTTCCAATGAATTATTAGTATTAATAAACTTGATGATTGTAGAAATTTATACAACCAGTTTTGATTTTTTATAAAAATTTTGTTATTATTATTAATTTTTTTTGTAGAAACACCAAATGGGGAGGGTTTCACAGTGGCCCTAGCTAACATGTCTTACTAACTTGAAATTAATAAAATTATTTTAATTAAAAACAGTGTATGAATTTTCTTCTTCTTTTTTTTTTTTTTCAAATTGATCTACTGCAACAATATTTTTGCCTATTCTCTTTTGTTTTTAAGATTTTTGCCACTTTCTCCAGCTGGCCAAATTGCTCATCTTGCTAGGTCAAATAATTAAGATATATATCCACAATATTTTATTTGTGAATGCTCAAATTTGAATGGAAATTAAGCAAATTACCTTGGACCAAGACTCTATTTGGAATTTCAGAGAGATTGTTATATATATACAGTAAAAAAGTATGCTCAAAAAATATTTTATTTGATCGGTACATTATATTACATTCAGTATAATAAGTCAATTATGATATATTTTTTGTTGTTTCAGTAGAATATGTGAAAGTATAGTCTACAACTTTCGCCTCAGTTCCGTTTTGTCCACCAGCAAGCATCAGATATGTCTCAATACCAAACGTCCCGAGTAATATTTGGCTAACATTGATTGCACAACTCATTCGCAGATTTGGGTCATGTGTTATTTTAGTTGTCGTACTTTTAAACTCGATGTTAGCGGCTCCTAAACTTTTTAAAAAACTCCACTTAGTCTTGTACATATTATTATTAGAGGGCAAATAATTGCCCATACACTGAAAGCATTTCTATATTTTTTTTCGATCTTATATTTCGATCTTATCATATACTGTGTTATAATCTTATTTCAATAAAGAAATTGTATCGTGAAATTACAAATATGTAATAGATGTAAAATTGATACATTTGTGGTGCACATATATACTGATAAACGAGATATAAAGAATAATTTTTTACTTTATGATAAAATACTGGTTAAAGAATATTAGAAACTACAATTAAATCTTATTTAAAATTTAAGGTCTTAAATGTTGAAGTTAAAAGTTTGAGAATTAAAATAAAATTTTTGACTCGAAATTTGCTTGGTTATTTTACTTGGTCACAAATGGTGTGTGAGGCTAAATAAATGTTTTTAATATACAAAGTCCGAATTAAATAGCAAGTTGCACAAATTGACTTAAAATTTTGGACTTAGTCGAACTCCATGTGATAGTCATTAATGGTAATAGGTACCTTCAAAAAATTATTTTTATTTATTATTATGAAATTTGGAAATTAAGGTAATGTGATCAATCATTATTGTAACAGGGATCTCAAAACATTATATATGAAATTTAAATAAAGAAGGAATTTGATTTTCATTTGTTCACATTTCTTTTTTTTTTAGGGGGGAGAGGGGGTATTCTTGGTATTCAAGTTTGTGGCTTTTACACATATATCCCTATAAAATCATCTAATTGTTAACCATACTTTAGCCCATTTGTAAATTATTCTTAAAACATGGTAATCTTCCATCAGCTGATTTCTGATGTAAAATTTTAGTAAAATCATATTTTGCTTATTGAGAAAATATTTTTTCCCTAATTTGATGAGTCCAATCAACTAATTAAATTTTCTATATAATAATATCAACACATCAATAATATATAAAAATAACATTACGAAAGACGTACAGAAGTACTATAAATGATCCACTGCATGTCCAAATTCCAAATAAAGCCAATTGCGAATGTGTTAGGCGTTTTGGCTCCGGCTCGCATAAATATATATATGTTTGGGTAAATTTCACGTTTCGTTCTTAAATTATGACGCAGATAACATTTTGATCCTCAAACATTAATTTATTATAATATTTCTTCCTCACTTTTAAAATTATTGCAATCAAATTCTTCAAAATGTAACGTTGCTATAAAAGTTATGTAGTATCTTAATTATTATGGCATTATCAATCGCAATACTTTCACATTATTTCTACATTAACAATTTATCAACATTTAGCCAACTAAATTAGACTAGAGGTCTTAATTGTAAAAATTGTAAAAATTTTAAGAATTTGAACTAAAAGTTACAGCAAGTTTAAGTTTGAAAATCAAAATATCACATGACTCATAATTTGAGGACCGAATGTAAAAGGACTAATTTTATGGTCCCCGACATGTTTAGGGTAAGATGCGAAAAAAAATTGAAACATACTTCTTGTACGCCCCAAAAAAGAATGTACATCTTACACTCACAATCTTAGAATTGATAAAATTTGAATTAATTTTTAATAAAATAAAAAAATGATGCGACAAGAATGATCTTAAAATGGAATGGGTATAAAATGTACATCCTACTTTAGAGTGTATCTGTAGCATTACTTAAAAAATTTTTATTGCTCTAGTGATAACATTTTATTTTTATTTTATTTGAAATAATAAAGATTTAGATGTAGGAAGCTAAACTAATATGAAAAAAATGTGAGAAAATAGTTGAGGGTGCTAATTTGGCCACCCACAAATAAATAATAGGCCAATTTGCAAAAAAAATCCACAAGTTTTGAGCTTTTACAAAATTAGATCGTCTTTTTTAATTTTATAGATTCGGTTTGAATTTTCAGCAAACTGAACAAAATATTATTATTCCTTTTTCTCTCTTCTTTTTTTTTTTTCCTCTCGTTCCCTTTTTTTTTTCTCTCCGAAGAGGTAGAGGCCGAGGCGACCCGCCTCTACCCCGCACACTCTCGCCCTCGACCGCACCCGCACCCGCACCTGCACCCGCACCCCTCGCCCTACTCGCCTCCGACCCTATTGAGGCTGCGCCGCTATCTTCTTTTTTTTCTCTCCGACCCTCCTCTACCGCCTCCGCAGCCCTCCGCGATGGTAACGAGGATGACAACGAGTTCTCTTTCTCCGCTTTCGCCTTCCACCTCTACTGCACTAGATTTTGCACCCACCAAACCCACTTCTGTGAACCCCGCTGTCCACACCACCATCGCCGACGACAAAGAGGAAGCGCTTCTCGGCGCCGAGAAGCTCGCCGGCAAGGGAGGGGGCAAGCGGCCCACCCGTCCACCCTAGAGGGCGGCGGTGAGCGCAGCCTTGGCGATGTCGGAGGCGAGGAGTGCATGGGGGCATCTCTACATTAGCACTTTTATTTTTTTTAAAAAAAAAATTAACTAAAAGCCAAAAACTATAAAATAACGAAGAAAATCAGAGAAGAAGAAAGAAAAAAAAAGTTGCACTGTTAAGATAAAATTGTATTGTTTTAAAAAAATGTTGCACTATTATGAACGTAAGTTGCACTATTTAAAATTAAATTGCACCCTTTAAGATGAAAGTTATACTTTTTAAATAAAAATTACACTTTTTGGGAGATATTTATACTGTTTCTTTTCTTATTGCACTCTTTAAGATCTGAACAGCGTCCTTTAAGATGAAAGTTGCACTTTTTAAATAAAAGTTGCACTCTATATATATATATCAGTCTTCCAGTGAACTCTCTTTACAAAATTAGAATTATCAGATTAAAAATTATACTTTTGGATCATAAAAATTATACTTTCGGATTTCAGATTTTTGGTCGGATTCAAATTTGGATATGAATTTTTTTTAAATCTGTCGGATTTGGATTCCGATTCTGATTTCAGGTCTGGTAGTCAGCTTCAGGTTCAGATTTTTAAAATCCGTCCCGAATTCGATCCATTGACATCTCTATTTAGACCCGGTTTAATTGGGAGCATGTACAAATGTTATCTGAAGAGAACTGTTGAGGGGTGTTTCATAAGGTTCTATAGTTTAGGGTCTTCGTACATTTCCTCTATTTTTTTAAACTTCATCCCAAAATAAAAAATAATAATAATAGTGCTCAGCCTAGGTTGTCAACAAGTCGAACAGGAATGAGCTGGGCCCAAACACGAGCTGGTGTGTTAAAATATCAAACTAAAAAATTAAACTCATATTCGACTTGTTTATTAACGAATCGAACACGAGTTGCTCACGCACAATAAATTAAAAAAATTAATAATATTATATATATATATATATATTAATACTATATATATAATTATATATTATATATGATAAGATCTTACCTATTATTAGCCTTTGATCTAATAGTTGAAACCTCACACATAAATGAACCCTTTTGTTATTCAGTTAGACTTTATATTTCCGTTGTTTATATATATAAATATAAATTATTCAATATAAAATATATGTATTCGAGTTGTTATCGAGCCGAACACGAGTGAACTGACCCCAACTCTAAGTGAGAGATTCAATTTCGAGCTTATTTCGAGCCGAACATGATGCCGGTTTGAGATCAGCGAGCTGGATTGCCATCCCTAGCCCAGCCCAGAGGGTAGTGACCAGCCCTAGCCCAGCCCAAAAGATAAGAAATAAAATAAAAGGTAAATTTTTAAAAAAGGGATAATTGCTTATATAACCTTCATACGTTTGAAAATATCCGATTTACTCCTTTTTTTTTCTTTTTGTTCTAAAATACCCCTCATATGTTCCATCGTTATTGCAAAATACCCCTACAGTTAAGTTAACTTGGGTTAAACGTGAGTTAAACATCTACCACAGTTAAAATTAAAATACCAATTTTGCCCTTAACTTAAGGGCAAATAAGAAATATTGGTGACGGTAGAGGGGTATATTGGGAAAGACCAAAAGTCAAAATACTTTTTGTGCCCTTGACTTTAAGGGCAAATAAGAAAGACAGTAATGGTGGAAGGGTATATTTAAAAAGGCAAAATAGTAATTTTACAGAGATAATAGAGTTAATTAACAGATTTTAACTCTAGGGGTATATTAGAAATATGTTAGAACGTAGAAAAGGTATTTTCAATATTAGCCTTCTAAGAGGAGTAAATCGGAAAGTCGAAAATTTTTCAGGGGTATATAAGCAATTGCCCCTTTTAAAAAAATTAACACTAGAAAACAGTGCACATATATGGATCTCACTTCTTAATTGCGTATGTTACTATAAAATAAATTATAAGCAATTAAGAAAAAAATATGCATACGAAACTTTGCGAAACTAATAGACCTTTTTAATTTAGCTACTTATCGAAATCAAAATTTTAAAAAATTAGGTAGCTAAATCAAAATGGCCTATAATTCAAGTGTTATATGCATTTACCAAAAAAAATTTACGCCCGAACAAATGTTACTGTAAAATAAATTATATTTATGTTTTTCTATATTATACGTGTTTATTCTAGGCCAATTTGCATAAAAAATCCACTTATTTTGGGGTTTTGCAAAATCGGGCCACCTTTTTCCTTTTTGCAGATTCGGTCCGCTTTTTCCGCCGCCTGACCAAAATGCCCCTCCTATACAATAGCCTCCCGCGTATTTCTTGACATACGTATACTGCCCTGCCGTACGGTCTGGCGCGCATTAATTGACCGCTTATTTCTCGGAACCCGGACAACATCCGACCCCGCTATTCGCCAGTCCCGCTGTTTCCTGTTCTGCTTAAGACTTTACGAAATTTTCGAACGCTATTGACAAAAAGTGCGCGCTCCGCAACAGGGATAATAGTGCAATGTGAAGTCTACGAAATGAGAAATGGTGCAACTGACCTCTATAACAGTGCATCCTAGCCTCGTTCCAGTGCAAACAAACCATAATCAGTCAAAATTTAACNTCATTTAATGCGCGCCAGACCGTACGGCAGGGCAGTATACGTATGTCAAGAAATACGCGGGAGGCTATTGTATAGGAGGGGCATTTTGGTCAGGCGGCGGAAAAAGCGGACCGAATCTGCAAAAAGGAAAAAGGTGGCCCGATTTTGCAAAACCCCAAAATAAGTGGATTTTTTATGCAAATTGGCCTTTATTCTATTTGAGTCTTTTAATGAGCTAAGATAACAATCGATTGTTTCTTTTAAATTTCACAAACTTTTTTTTTAAAAAAATACAAAAATTACACTATTTTTTTAAATATCTCTCTCTCTTTTTGAGGATAATTAGGTAATCTTTGTTTTTAGGTTACAATCAAGACCCATATTTTTTAAAAAACATTTTATCATTTAATTAAAAACAAACAAGTCAAATATACTTTTTTTTAAAATCTATTTTCTTTACTTCTTGAAAGAATATATCAGAAGTGAGATCTCGGTATCTGTGCATTTTTTTTTCTAGTATTAAATTTTTATTTTTTAAAATTTTATTTCTTATTTTTTTGCCTTTTTGTATTTTTTTTCCTCTGATCTCTCGAGACCTAAGAATAAACGCTACCATAGCGAGTACTATAGAAATTAGGAAAAACTTCAAATACCATCTCTATAGTTTCGCACTTTTTTATTTTAGTATTATGTGGTTTAAAGTATATCAATTTAGTACTCTGTGGTTTCGCACTTTCTCACTTTAGTACCCTGTGCTTTAAAGTGCATCAATTTAATACCCTATGATTTCATTTTTCTCTTTACGTCGGCTCCACTGTTAATATTTTGTTAAATTATATACAAAAAACTTCAGATATCCTACCTAGGTTTATCGAATATTTACTTTATTACCCTTTAATTTTAATTTTGTCACTGATTTTTTTCCCTCGTTAATATTTCGTTAAATTATATACAAAAAATTTCAGATACCCTATCTAGGTTTATTGAATATTCACTTTAGTACCCTTTAATTTTAACTTTGTCACTGATTTAACAAAAAAATTAGTGAAATAGATAATAAAAAGAGAAAAATGAAACCACATGGTACTAACTTGATACACTTTAAACCATATGGTACTAAAGTGAGAAAGTGCGAAATCACAGGAGCTAACTTGATACACTTTAAACCACAAGGTACTAAAGTGAGAAAATACGAAACCACAGAGCGGTATTTGAAGTTTACCCTAGAAATTATTTTTACCGTTCTAGCTAGTTACTGAAGAAGAAAGAAATATGACGGTATTTATCACCCAAATGTTCCTTTCACGTAAAATAAGACATTAGCTCAAATAGTTGATTTCCGACATCATTATATGATAAAAAGTTATTGAAAAAAAATTATTGGTAAAATTATTTTTAACTCAATTTGAGATATTTGTAACTATTTTTTTTTTTAATTCGTTCCCTGCTCAGGATCCGGCCCATTTACCATCTATTTTATGGGCCTGACATTTATTTCTTTCTCTAATATTTTTCTAGTGGAGGTTCCCGGCCTCATCTCGGTACAATCTCATTTCTCTTTCTCCTCTTTTCCAACGAAACCCACGCACTTCGTCGTTCTCTTCTTCCTCCTCCTCTTCGTCTTTCTTTTCTGAGGAAATCGATCGAGCATTTGGTGCGCGTCCTGGATCGGTCGACGACGCGCGCGCGACCCCTTCCTCCTCCGAGCCGCGGCGGAGCTCCTCGCCTCCGCCTCGCGCCTCGGCATCGTCGTCGTCTCCGACTGCAATCGATCCCCGCCGGAGTTTGAGATCGGAGGAGAGAGAGATCGATCGAATCGATCGATCGAGAGATCGATCGCTTTGATCCGAGCGGCTCGCGTGGATGATTGGATCTGTTTGGTAGAGTGGAACCGATCGAGCATCTGGTGGGCGTTTTCGGTTCGGTCAACGTCCCCTTCCCCCTCCGCCCCGGGGCTGATCTCCTCGCCCCGATCGATCTCCCATTGAAGGGGGAGAGCTTTGGATCTTGAGATCGGAGGAGAGAGATCGATCGATCGATCGATTGCTCGCTCCCTTTGATCTGAGCAAGTATTGTTGATGATCGGATCTTCTTGGTATTGCGAGAGAGAGAGAGAGAGTATTGAGAGAGAGAGAGAGAAAGAGATGATAACGAGATCGAATATGGCGGAGCAGCTGCGGGAGTACCAGATCCGGTCTGACCACGACTGGGCCACCGTCTCCTTCTTCACCTCCACCCCCAATTCCTCCTCCAGGTCGGTTTTCCTACCCTTATTAGGATTTAGGGTTTACTCATGGCTCTTCTTTAGATTTGCTTCGATTTATCTTTGATATACCGTTTAAATTGGCAATGTTAGATGTTATCCCAAAAGATCGATTTGATAGGAAAACTCACCAAATGGTTTTAACACCACTATGTATTGAAAGTGAGGTAATAGAAGAGATAACGTACAAGAATTTGTTTGTACAATTACTTAGTAGATGTGAGAATTTAACCTAAGACCACTTGGAAATTGGAATTGGGGGATTAAGATCGGCTTTTGTTGTTGAAAAGATTAATCTGATAGAGAATGGTTCAAACATACTCTTTTAAGTTAAACACCCCCCCTGTTTTGATTCCTCTTTGGTGTACCGTTTGCATTGCCGATGTTTGATGTTATTCCAAAGAACGATTTGATAGGAAACAACTCGCGAATGGTTTTAACACCACCTAGTGTATTGACAAGTGAGGTAATAGAAGAGATAACGAACTACAATTTGTACCAGTATGTAGTAGATGTGAGAATTGAATCCAAGACCACTTGGAACTTGGAACCGGGGGACTTGGGATCGGCTGGTAGAGGATGGTTCAAATATCTACAAGAATATGGTGGAAATAGGGTGAACTATGCACTTGCATTATAACAGAGGTGACAAATGAGAAATGTGAACTCCACTTCCAAATCCACCTTTGGTATCTAGTTAATAACATGGTGCTGTGAATTTAGTTTATATGCTGCATCCTCGATTTACTTCTCTTTAATCAAAGCTTTCACTGTGCCTGAAACATTCTTCCATTATTTGTGATCATTTTATCTGCCTATTGATTGGTGTGAGCTCCATACTTATTTGTAAATTCAATTGTGTAGGAACATCTACTTAAACTAATTCACTGGATCTGTCATTATATATGTATTTTTTTGAATCACAGATTGTTAGAATACACTATCGTAGGAGAATGTACATGAACTTATTTTTACTTTGTAGAACTTAACAAGATTCTTCCATACATATCAACAATTCAAATTTGCTCAGTATTCTTATATATATTTTCATGGATGCAGGGTCGATGTGCTGTTTGTGATACTGGAGCTGTTGATGTTTGCTCTCCTCGTTTTCTCAGGAGTCTCGTTGTATTTCAGGTACATGAGGCTTGCCTTTTTGTTTATCTGTGCTACCACACTCATTTTTGTGTGCACAAAAATAACAAAACAAGTGAGACAAGACCGGAAAATTAAGAGAAGAATGCTCCTCCCACTATCAATGTAAAACTACAGGCAATAGTTTTCTGGAATTGACTATTATATTCCTACTGTTGATTTGAAAATTTCCCATTTATAGTTTCGTTTTTTTTTTTTTTTCATTTTTTCTTTTTCTCATTTGTCATTTTGATTGAAACCTGTGATTGGAACCCAAATTTGATATATGTTATCTTTGAGGATGATGATTGTACTAGACATAGAATACTATTGCCAAAAGACTTAAAAAGAGTGGAATTAAATAGGTATATATCTCTTTCAAATGTGCGCCTTGAATAAAGAATATCCAATTGCTAAGATACAAATGAATTTTTAGTTCAAGGAATTTCGCATTGCACTGATTTGTGCCCTTCTATAACGTACGAAATGTCTTCTTATCTTTTTTTTTTTTTCTTAAAGAAGCTCTTTTGTGGGGCTGGCCACTGTTATGCTCACTGTTTCTTTCCGTGTGCTTAGCTAGTTTTCTGCTTGCTGTTATTTTATTCTTTAGCCACAGTAGTCAGTATGATTGCATGTTTTGGCTGGCTTCTGAGTTCTTAAAGCAGAGGTTTCAATTGAAACATTGTTTCTTCTGCCACAGAAGGCAGTATGTTGTTGGGAGAGATTTCAGTGAGCAAATTGTTACTGTTTTTCTCAAACAACTATACTCAAACAATATGTATGCAGAAGCTTATAGCGCGGCCAAGTATGTTCTATGGGTTTGTTTGACCCTATTGTAGGATATAGTGTTGTTAGATAAAAATGTTATTTTAAGTTAGACTTCTAGAAGAAGAGTTATAATGAAATTACCCCAAAAGCTTTCGTTTTGAATAGTACTAGCAGCTCGGAATTAAAATCCTGTTTGGATGTTGGAACAAGTTATTCAATAATAGCTTGTGGGCAATAAGATTTTCTTTTGTAATAATCTTCTAAGAGTTTGCTTTAAATGCCTTACAAGATCTTGGCAACCATGGTTTCTTGGGATGTTTTACGTTCAATATGATTTATCTTGTTCCAAGAAAATGAGTAGGGAGGCCAAATATAGTACGCCTCCATTTGCGTTTGTTTATACTCATATACTAATTATTGGAGCCAATGCTTTTGCTTTTCGGCCTCATAATCACATTCGTCCTTCCCTCAAACGCAAAAACTGTATACTTCTGCCCAATATTTTACTAGATATAATTGTAGTTGAAATCAGAAGCAGAAATAAAGACCAAATAGGGTGACAATTAGTAGGTATGCTACTTGGTATTTCCCTTCATTGTTGTGCTAGGATCTCAGAGATCCTCTCAAAATGTTGCTGATATGCTGGCAATCATGCATGGCACCAACCCGAATGCACTTAACATTCCATGGGCTCATTGATGTCTCATCAGCTGTCTAAACCCCCTATTATCTGGTAGTGGTGTTTGAGCTTTCGTATTAAATCTTTTTCACAATTGATGTCTCATCAAATCTGGTATTGATGTCTCATCAGATGCTAGTGTTTATCACAATTATTGCATACAGATTCATAGCTCTGGCCAAAATGCAAGAAACACTCCTATAAATGTGGTGATTTTATTATTGCCCCTGTAATTGTACTCCAACCTACAAGTTTTTTGCAATGTATAGTACCCATTCTTACTCTTTATAAGCTTGGTAACAAAAGTATGCAACATAAGAATGTAAACAAAGCCAAGCTAAGCCAAAGTCAGCTTCTCAGGCACATAATGCCATAGAATACTACAGATTGTCATATATTGTTATATAAATGCATGGAGGTATCAATGGAGCGCCAAATGAGTTCAACAATTTCTCATTACATAACAAATATGGATGTTTCAATTAACTACTCAAAGAATATGTTCCTGGGCAAGATATACATACAGAAAAAATTATAGATAGAGAATGAAGACCAGATCACTTGACTTTACCATACACATATGTTCCTAAAACCAATATATCTCAACCAATTCAAGCATGTAAATGGAAGTAAATGTGACGATACCTTCAAAAACTGTTTCACCTCTTGCGAGATTTGAGAGCCTCGAAGCGAGCAGTGAGCGCGTCGTAGTCGGGCAGCTTTGGATGAACATGGGAGATCGGGCTTACCTTATTCAAATCATTATTATTACCATTCTCTCTTTCTTCAAAGTGGTCCGTTCTAGTTGGTACCAAAGGAGGAGGAGGAGGTCGATTGGGCGGCCCACGGCTTTCCATTGAACGACGCCTCTCTAATTCAACTGCTTCATCGCTTTCCGAATCAAAACCATCCGAATCATCAAACTTTATATCCGAATGCACTGTTTTCGCAACACAACTGTTCCTTCTAAGTACCTTCCTGTCCCCTAATTCATCACTATCAACAGCATTGTCTTCCGCATTGATTGATCCATTAAAGCTCTGCGAACTGAAGATCTTCATATTATGCTTGAACTCATTCATTGACAAGTCATTTTGCCTGTTCAAAGATTGTCTTGGCGGTCCGTCTATAGTGCTAGGAGTAGAAAATTCATTTTTTGAGGTTTCGAAACCAACTGGATGATTATATGAAGGTGAGTTCTGATTGGCGAGAAAAGCTGCGGCTTGTGCAGCAGAAACTGCTTTTTTCGCGAGCTCTGCAGCTGCCTTAGCAGCCGAAGCACTGTCCTTGAACTGCACTGCTGAGTTTTCATTCTCATTGTAATGTCTGTGACACATGTAATGATTTGAAGGATAGAAGTAAGAGCTCAGTTTCCAACAGTTTAATGAATCAATAGATTGAGGGGGGGAAAAGTGAAGGAAAATAACGAAAAACAAAAGAAAAGAAAACCTGTGGCTAGTATAATTTGGCTGCACATCAGGTGGTGGTGCTGCTGCTGGACTTGACTTCATAGGAATGCTAGTGGCACTGACGAATGTGCACGGGCCATCCTGCATTATTCATTGAAGGTAAATCAATTGTTTTGTTACCAGGACTGTACTGCAAAATATTGTAGTATTTACTAACATATTGCAGCACGAGAGAGAGAGAGAGAGAGAGAGAGAGAGAGAGAGAGGTGGTTAAATATACTAGACGCTCTTCGGGAGGTTTGAGAAGCTCCTGCTCAGTTTCTGCTGCATCCCAGTCAACCTGGTATTGCTTCGCAATCTCCTTCAAGAATTTCAGCTTCACCTCACCAGTAGGCTTCCTAACCGACAGCTTCTCTATCAACTTCATAAAAAGAAAGTATTCTGTTACTGGCTAGGTAGATAGAAAAGCAAGAATTAAAAATAAGAGGAAGTTATGTGCAAACATCAAAAGATTGATTCATGCTGCAATCGTAAAGTAGGGTATCGCATATATAGGATCTTGTAAGAGAGAAAATAGTTCGGTGATGATATAAATCAATGAAAAAATATTTCAAACCAGTTTCTTACAAAAAGCAGCAGAGAAATAAAAAAATAAATGAAATAAGGAGTTGCGAAGCGTCATTTAGCAATTATAATCAGGCTAAAATGCAATAAATTCCCACAAAAATCACGATGTTCACTTTGCCACCCTTAAATATCCAAACATATATGCTACCCCTTTGAACTTTAAGCTTTTCTCTTAGTTTGCCTTAGAAGATAACACTGCTCACAGGTCCATGGGAGTAATATGTATGTGTTAACATTTCTTGGGTGGCGGGAGCAATGCGAAGGTTGTGATATTTGTATGGAGATCTCTTGCATTTCGGCTTTATAAAAAGATTGTAAAATATGCCGGACGGCCAAAATCATTTACCAAACGATTTACACCAGAATTAGGGCGTAGATCTGATGCAGCAGCTACAAAATCCTTTCCGTATTTCTTTTCAAAGATGTCACGAATTCGGCCAAGTTCAGGGATCTCAGAGCACCTTGGAGCAGCATAAATCAAACTAGAAATCCCTTCTTTTAAATCAGCAGGGCATTCCCTTAAAAGAGGATAGAGATTAATTATACATGCATCCCTAAACAATAAAGCTTGTGATTAAGTATGCGGAGATTTAAACAGACCTCTGCTTTGCAATGATAGGAAGACGCACTGCAATCAGTTCACAGAAAAGTTCGACGATCTCATTAGCAGCCATAATGTTCTGCTCTCTAATCACATGTTCAACCTACAAATCCATTCAAACATTGCAATTACAACAGAGTACCATCTTTACACCTTTTAAGGGGAAATTCTATACTATTTAGAGTTGTTCGTGCAGAGGTTTCATAGGAAATCCATTATACCTAAATTGTGCGAAAGACGCAATAATAAAATATACTTAAAACAGTGCAAAAGAATAAACAGGTAACCAAATAAACAATAAGCCAACATATCCCTTTGTTAGAGCTAATCTTTGCCTTTCAAGGATAAGTTAGATCCTTCAACATGAAGGGCACGGAACACAAAAATTGGATCTATGGCCAGCATTAGTTTATCACATATTAGTGCATCGATTACACAGTATTTGACATTGTATTGCCAAAATAGGGTTTACAATTTCATCAACCAGTTCAAAGACGGTTAATTTCATGAATAAAATTTAGATGAAAATGCTGTTTAACCACTTCATGTTATTATGTCTCCTCCCAATTGTCTCTTTCATATCCATAGGTTGGTAGTTCCTTCTCACTTCTCTGTTTTTACTTAAATCCCAATGTACCATGTGCTCCTCATTGATTTTTGGCTGTTTCCACTCCAATAATAAGTAACATGAAGATATGAGTCCTACATACTCTTTCATCTGGTACTTTAAATTGTGCCTCCAATAATGTATTTTCCTCTTCAGATTGCTTGTCTTACTATGAAGAAAATGACTTCGCTAGCTGGAAAACCTCCTAATAAAAAGGGATCAAACAATTTCAAGAACTCGAATTTCCTTCTCTATCAATAGATTTCTGGAAAGAAGATATCCTCAAACTGATAAATCCAAGTATATAGTAAACATGAAACTAGTTTGGAACTCAATCCCATCTCTATACACACTTGGCAATTTCCCATATCCAGGGCATCCTATATACATACATTCTCAAGATTTTCCACATCCTTTATTCATCAAAAATTCAAGATTCCTATTCCTAAATTTTACACTAAAAATAGCATTTCGGTACCGCTTTCGCCAACGGATTCAAAGAGCTCATAATCCTGTCATGTAAAATTACGAAATCCTGCCTCTAATTACCCTGTTCACGAAAATCACAAATCGCCAACCAATTCCCTATCAGCACAATATGATTTTAGATCAAACATTATTTTAAAAAAATTAAACAACCATTTCAGCTGGGGAATAACGCAAATTTGCGTTCAAACGGCCAAGAAACCCTCATTTGATACTCCATAGACCATTTGCTACGCGAAGGTCGGATCCAAACCCTAATTAAGCAACAGGTAATCAAATCGAGAAGGGGGGAAAAGAAGCGGGGAAAGGATCGTACTCGGATCCGCGCGGTGTCCTCTTGGCGCGACTCGAGAAGCGCGGCGATGTCGCGGCGCATCTGCCGCACCTGCGCCTCCCGCTTGTTCCGCAGCAGCTTTATCCTCGCCGTCGCCATCTGCGCCTCCGTCTTGCTACCCTCGTCCATGTCGATCCGATCATCATCATCATCATCATCATCATCATCATCATCATCATCAACAACAACAACAACAAGATCACGAGAGAAAGAAGAAGAGGAGGAGATGGATCGAGCGGTGGAGATACCATTTGGAGGGGTTGAAGCCGCGGCGGAGGAAGGAGACGGTGGCGCCCATAAGCTTGCGGAGAGCGCGGAGAGCGCGGAGAGGGGATTTCGTATCGGGCGCCATGGGAGCGGGGGAGGTGGAGGTGGAGACGGAGAGAGAGAGAGAGAGAGAGAGAGAGAGAGTGGGGTGTGTTGTGGGTGAGTGGTGTGGTGTCGGAGTAACGGTAACCCTAGA
The DNA here is from genome assembly GCF_001540865.1 of Ananas comosus. Lineage (NCBI taxonomy): Eukaryota > Viridiplantae > Streptophyta > Magnoliopsida > Poales > Bromeliaceae > Ananas > Ananas comosus. The sequence goes on from NC_033627.1 coordinate 11,765,556, forward strand.
GAGAAAGGGTTTTTATTTGAACGAGCGCGGTGTGGGGCCCACAGGTGCGTTGGAATGTGTGCGAGCTCGCGGAGTCGCGTTACCCGCGGCGAGCATAAGAGGCGCAGGAGCCGCGACTTTAGAGGCGGTGAATCATCAGGATCGAGCCTTCTCAAAAAAAAATTTATAAATAATTTTATAAAATTTGTATTTATAAGATTGGTTCTATTTTCGTCACGCAAGTACCTCGCGAGCATCACGTAAGTGTGGTGCTAGATTAAGTTTAATATGATGAATTATTCATCGTATTTGAATACAGTTAATAATTTACCATCTCTTTTTTAAATCATAAACTTTAAATTAAGGTTTTAAGTGCCCGTCGGCACGGAGTGTATCTATAGTGTCGTACCGTACCAACAAGATATCGGTACGATACAGACTCCATGCCGATGGCACAGCTCAAAACGCTCTATTTTTTAAATTAGTACGTAATTTTCTCGATAAAGTTATAAAGATGTGATAAAACAAATATAATAAATAGTTAGAATATTTTGTTGCTAAAGAAAATAAATATTTCATGCTATTATGTGTTGGTACACAAGAATTTTTTTGACTGGCACGCATTGGCACGGTTCGGCACTCACCGTGCCGGCAAGTTTCCAATACGACTCCGTGCTACAGCACTTAAATTCTTGCTCCAAATAATACGTAATAATATATAGAAAAATAATGAAATACGGTGAATCATTCACCGCACATTCGCGTAGCGTTTACATAATAAAATACGGTCAATCTTATAAATATAAATTTTATAAAATTATTTTTTTTTTTGGAAAAACTTCAAATACCGCCACTTTAGTTTTGCATTTTTTCACGTTAATACCCTATGGTTTGAAGTGTATCAATTTAGTACCATATAGTTTCGCACTTTCTCACTTTAATATCCTGTGGTTTAAAGTGCATCAATTTAGTACCCTATAGTTTCATTTTTCTCTTTTCGTCGGCTCGTCTGTTAATATTTCGTTAAATTATATACAAAAAATTTCAAATACCCTACCTAGCTTTATCGAATATTTACTTTAGTACCCTTTAGTTTTAACTTTGTCACTGATTTTTTTCCTTCATTACTATTTCGTTAAATTATATGCAAAAAACTTCATATATCCTACATAGCTTTATCGAATATTCACTTTAGCACCCTTTAACTTTAACTTTGTTACCGATTTAACGAAAAAAATTAGTGAAATGAATAATAAAAAGAGGAAAATGAAACCACAGGGCATTAACTAGATACACCTTAAACCATAGAGTACTAAAGTGAGAAAGTGTGAAACCACAGGGGCTAACTTGATACATTTTAAATCATATGATACTAAAATGAGAAAGTGTGAAACCACAAGAAGGGTATTTGAAATTTATTTATATATTTATTTATTTTTTAAGAGAAGGCTAAATGCAAAAAAAAAAAAAAAAAAAAAAAAAAAAAAGGCCGATGGGGTTGGTGAGACATTGAGGTGAGGGGAATGGGAGAGTGAGCGGATCACGCTCCTTCCCATTTTGAATTGGGATTCGGGGCGCCCCTTTTTAAGGCCCCATTGTTTGTCCCTAGCAACTTGATTACTAGCTAAAAATAATTTTTCGTATAATTAAAGTTTTTAATAAAAATTTATTTTTTATTTATGAAATTATAATTATTTTTTTTCTGTTTATTTAACTAAATTTTTTTTTACTAATTTAGGAGAGGGTGAAAAAAAATTATAATAGTTACACTCATAATAGAACTAATTACGAGATCCAAAAAAAATAGAATTATATATAAATTTAATATATACGAACTGAACAATAGACAATGGAAGATATGAGATGATTGTGGAGGAGAATCTGAAATACAAATAATAAGATTCAATTTAATGTAACTAATTTTTATAAAAGTATATAAATAAATTTATTTTAATATAAATCAATTTCATTGATTATGCTTTGACTTTTAGGTCTTTTTGTATAAAAAAACTCACTAGTTTTGAGATTTTATAAAAATGAGTCACTATTTTAGATTTCAGTGATTAGGCACGAATTTTTAATAAACTGATCAAAATATTTTCATCTTTTTTCTCTCATTTTTTTTTCCTGCTCGTTTATTTTTCTCCTTATGCTCCCGTTTGTCTTCGTCCTCGCTGTTTCTCTCTTCTTCTGCTTCCTCTTGCTTCTCCTCCTCCTCCACCACCCCTACATCGATGTCGCGTTCTCTCCTTTTTTTTCTCACTCATTTATTTTTCTCCTTCTGCTCTTGTTTATGTCTCTCCTCGTCGATTCTTCCTCTCTTTCTCCCGTTTCCTCTCTCTCCTCCTCCTCTATTGTCCCTATATCGACACCACACTCCGCTCTCTTACCTCGCCTGCAGCTTTACCGTCGCCAGCTAGGATATGGTATAGATTGCATAGGTGAGCTTGTGGCGGAGCACAAAGCTGCAAATGATGACGGCGATGAGAGTACCGAAAGATTTTAGCAGGACAGAAGGGAGAGCACATCGGGCGGGGGGTTGGCTGCGGCAGAGCGCGACGGAGGGCGAAGAAGGGGCACGATAGCGAAAAAAGATATAAAGGGTGAAAAAATGAGGAAAAAGACTGAAAAGAAAAAATATATATTTTTTAATCTTGTGAGGAAAAAAATATAGGGAAAACTTTAAATATCCCATGTGGCTTCGCACTTTCTCACTTTAATACCCTGTGTGGTTTAAAATGTATCAAGTTAGTACCTTGTGGTTTCGCACTTTTTCACTTTAGTATCCTGTGGTTTAAAGTATATCAAGTTACTACCCTGTGGTTTCGCACTTACTCACTTTAGTACCATGTGATTTAATATTTCGTTAAATTATATACAAAAAACTTCAGATACCCTAACTAGGTTTATCGAATATTCATTTTAGCACCCTTTAATTTTAATTTTGTCACTGATTTAACGAAAAAAATACCTTGAAATGGATAATAAAAAAAGAAAAATGAAACCACGATGTACTAACTTAATACAAAAATGAAACCACAAAGTACCAACTTGATATACTTTAAACCACAGAATACTAAAGTAAGAAAGTGCAAAACCACTAGGTACTAATTTGATACACTTTAAACCACAGGGTACTAAAGTGGGTACTAAAGTGAGAAAGTGCGAAACTATAGAGAGGGTATTTGAAGTTTTTCCAAAAATATATATTGCTACAGGAAATACCAAAAATTAGAGAAGAAAGAAGAAGGAGCTGAAGTTACACTGTTTAAAGTTACACTTTTAAGATGAAAATTGCACTCTTTCCGGCGAAAATTGCACTCTTTAAGCAAAAGTCGTACTGTTTGAATGAAATTTAAGCGAAAGTTATACTGTTTGAAATAAAACTTGTACTATTCGAACAAAAGTTGTACTCTTTAAGTAAAAATTGCACTATTTAAAACGAAAGCTATAGTTTTTAACAATGTACTAATAAAATTTAATTCTATGAATATATTTAAAAAAGTTTGAAACTCTATAAGGATACTTTTCAGAATAACATAACTTTATAATGGTGATTTTTATATTAGCCTTTTAAGAAAAATAAATATGAAAGACATGAAAGTTATAGGAGCAAATAAGCAAATTAAATTATTTTTTATNATAAAATTTCAAAAAAAAAAAAAAAAAGAGAAACCTTTTAAGGTCCTTGTTTTTTTTTACGTCTTTTTTTTTAGGAAAAAAAATTTTTAGTGAGAAATTAAGAGGTGTATAAAAATGATTTTTCAATCTTTCTATACATTAAAAAATTGATGACCAAAAAGAAAAAGGAAAAAAAGCTCTTAACTTATCGCATTAATCATCACATTAATTAATCCTTATTTAAACTGTTTTAAAGGTAGTAATATAAGCAAAAATTACATGACATGAGAAAAATTAGCTAGTTTCGGACACTTTCTCTATCTATTTTAACTGGTTATCTAAAATAAGAAAAATGTAACAACTTATATTCTATTTTGATCACTTAATTATAGATAGATATTGGGATTTTTTTTTTCCCCTCCAATTTGTTAATTTCATGCATATATATATATATACTTACTTGCACCATTAATTTGAGGTCAACTATTAGGTAGGTAGCTTTTGACTAGAAATTAAGTAATATTAATTTCTAAGTACATTTAAATTCAACATCATTTATCAAGACTCAAATCCTAATTAGGAAAACAAAAGGAGTGACTTTTAATTCCCATGGTCATAGTTCTCCAAATTGATATTCTATGAAATAAGTTACATATATGCATCCAAATTTAGTTCTAATGCTTCAAATTATCAAATAAATGATCAAATTTCAATGTTTAATTAGTACTCACTAGTTACTACTATAGTTAAATTCAACATTTTAGATAGGGCAAGGACAATAAACATGTGTATATACATGAACAAATATGTACATATATACATACATACGCGAACAAATTAATATGTATATAAAATTTCTTTTGTTAAGTTAAAATATAGGCATATATATATATATATATATATATATATATATATATATATATATATATATATATTTAAGCTACCTCATGAAAATAAATTTTCTTAGTTATTTCATGTTGATGTCACACTTTTGGGTTCTACTTGGACCCAATCCCAGCCCACACATATCTAATATGTGGGAAATGTTGCCCCAAAGCCCAATAATGTACACATTTACGACGCATTTGGTTAAAAATAAAAATGAAAATTAGAATAGAAATAAGAACGGACGGAATCGAAAACAAAACGACCCTCTCTTTGCCTAGCACCACCCTGGACTGCGGAGGGTCTATATAGTCATTTTTATGTTGAACATGCTAATCTAGTCACCATGTTTAAATATGGTGACTAAATTATCATATTTCTCTTTATATTTTTCACGATATTTCTTTAGTTTTCATCCTCTCCAAGACGAAAAATAGGAATCAGAGAATGAATATGAACATAGTAATCTAGTACATGGCCCTTTCTTATCCAACATAACACTTGCGTGGCGAGAAGAGGAAAATTTTCACAAAATAAATTTATTAAAATCATTTGTAAAAAAAAAAAAGAAAAAGAAAAGAGAGGACTAAATGCCAAAAACAAGCCCAATTCCAGCCCACATATAAAATGTGTGTGGGGAATGTTGGCTCGAAGCCCAATATCTATTAAACAAAATGAATCCACAATGTTTCTTGCTACGTGGCAAGAAACCCTTCATTCTTAGGTTAATAGATAGATAATCTATACCTGTACCTATTTTATTAATCCCCAATAACGTATTAATTCTCTCTCCTTTAATTCTCACCGTATTAGGCATCTCTTCATCTCCCCCACCCTTCCCCTCCCCTCTCCTCTCCGGTATATCTATTAACATTTCATGAATTAATGATAATCTACATTAACGTTTCATGGTAATTATAATCATAATTGATTACTCTACCAATACGTTTTTATCTTTTCATAGTCACCATTTCATTCTTTTATTATTTTGCTAATTTTTTTTTCAAACCTTTTGGTTTTTTTATTTTGGGTGTTAATTTGATAGGGTTTATGTCATTTGCAGGCCTGAGCTGAGAAGCTTGGATCCTTTCCTTCTCCTGGATAAGTTTGAAGATATTTTGCTTTCTAGAAAGATGTGAAAATCTTTTTTTTTCCGATTTGGATAAAAAATTTAGAATTTTTATCATTAAATTCTTCCAAATTTTGCTTGATTTTTCTCAGCTGTTCATTTTCTTTTAAGTTGGGTTTTTTTTTTTTTGTTTGAATTACAATTTATTTTGCTGCAGTTTCTCCTCCCGCTGGGTTTCCTAATCACCCTCATAGAAGTTGGTTTTGAAAAATCACAACTTATTATCCATGGTCTTATGTTATAGGGTATTTACTTCTGCTCAGATGTTATTGTGTTTAATTATGTTTTTTTTTTTTTTCAGGATATGAGACTGTTACATACATGTTAGAGGTAAATCAAGTTACACATCTATGTTATAATTCAGATTGGTTTGTAGCAAATGCTCATGAGGTGTTCACTGAATTGCTTCTGTAGGGTTTCAGGGCTCATTCACTCATCAAGATTTCGCCAGGCATAAGGGCACAATTGGGCCTGGAGATGTGCAGGTTTGGCTTTGTTTGTTTTTTTTTTAATATTAAAAAAGAATTGGTAAAAATATTTACTGAGAGATCCTTTATAGGCCATTTGAAATAGGCCCTCAATTTTATTTAATTTTCAATTAACACTCACTTGAACTTGTAACAATTTTTTTTATTTGAGTCGTTATGTGTAATCAAATTGTAAATTTTGTATTTGTCCTTTCTTATAATCTTATTATTTTTTTCACTAAACTATTGAGTTTGATTATATAGATTGTTGAGTTAATAAGTATGAAAATGTCATCTTTAATAGTTTTTTATTTAATAGTTACAATTTTAATTTAATAGTTTTTATTTAATAAAGAGAATGAAAATTTTGTTTGTAAAAAAAATTTTATTTAATATTAGTTTCAATTTAAACTAATATTAATTAGTTTATAGAAATAATGATTGTTTCGATAGTGTCTACCCGTTGCATCGCGCGGGTAACTACACTAGTATACACATTAATAAGGGAACGTATGATTCAAAATAGGAATCAAAATCAAAATACAAATAAAAATGAATTGGAATAGAAAATTAAATGACGAAAAGTATAATTTATTTGGTTCTTATCGAAATCGAAATCATATTCAAATTAAAATCCAAAAAAAAAAGACTTTTGTTAAAAGTTAAATTTACTATCCAAATTGGTACTCAAAATTTAAACTCATAATTTGAACTTAAAATTTAAAATTAAAATTTAAGTAAAATTTTAAATTTATAATTCAATTCAAGTTTAAAGATAAAATTTAAATTTAGAAATAAATTAAAATATTAAACTTTAATTAGATTTAAATTTAACCTAAGAAATTAAAAATTAAAATTTGAATCTATGATTTAAATTTAGATTTATAATTTATTCTAAAATTAAATACAGATAAATATTTCAATTTAAATAATCGTTAGCGAAAATATAGATTTTTTTTTCTCTCAATCTCTTCTAGAATCAGGGTTTTTTTACTTCACCTACTTTAGACTCTGTAATCAGAACAAGATTCACTGATTTCGATAGTTATTGTTTGTTTGTTTTACAAAAATCGGATTCCGATAATCATTCTACTCTGAAATGAGAATGGTCTAATCCATTTACGCCTCAATCCAACTTTGAATTCTGAATTGGTTCATTCTAAAGTAAACCATTCAAAACCCTATCTTATACAGCCTTTACCTTTTCTTCCTTCGTCACTCTTCTCTTCCTTAACCAAAAATTCTCTCTCAAAATTCTAGGTATCCCACTTATCCATTTCGATTCCCATTTCAGAAATGAACCAAACATTTTTCCGTAATTTATCATTCCACATTCTATTCCAATGTAATCCAATTTTACCGTCCATTTTTCTTCCAATCATGAACCAAAAATGCCTTCAAAGTTTCTTACCTTCATAGCAAAAATCATTTGGAGAGAGGGATTGAATTCCCTCGGAAAATAAAATCGGACTGTTAATCCCTCAAACCAAACACCGACAGTTGGAATCCACCATTCTGATTCCCATTCCAAGTCTCCAATCCCTCGAACCAAATACGCCCTAACATCCGCATAACAAGTTGAGCCCTAATACCACCAACAAAAATATTTAAACAAAAATAAATAAAAAATCACCAGAAATCCAAATCTGAACCTAACCCAATAGTATCTCCAATATTTAGGCTTTATTTGGAATTACAGAAAAATCATGTTACATATTGTCAAGAAGCATAAAAGAAAAATATTCCGCCTATTTCTCTTCGCATCACATTGAATATATTATAATGTGTTAGTTATCAGATACTTTTTATAATCCCATTAAAAGATAAAAAAATATATTTTTATATGCTTTTGCTGAACTCTGTTTTTTTTTTTTTTGAGAGATAGGTAGCACGCTACCCGCTTCGTTTATTTTAATTTAGAAATAAACTTAGCTGTAAATGTGAATCAACTAGAATTCGAACTTGGGTCTCGGATACTAACCATCAAGCCCTTTGCCACTTGTTCTAGGGACGGTCGGTCTGAACTCTGTCTTTGCCTTGTAGCTTAACATGGTCCTTAAAAATGTGCCACTATAGTAAAAGAGCAACAAATCAAGTTAACAGCTTAATTGGTACAAAATATAGGTGTAGCCATGAACCAACAAAATTTAATGTAGATCCGTGAGGGTGTTACGTATTATATGGTAGGACATTTTTGGATCCCTTTAATAATTGTGGTGTTTATTATATTTGTAGAGTCACATATATTGTTTGATTGATTGAGGAATCTTTAGAGTACACAAAACACAGTGGAGATTCACATTGTGGGTAACATGGCATGTTCTACGTGAAGTTAAATTGTGAATGTCTCGTTAGTACTTGTGAAAATTTAACAACTATTATGATTTGATTTAAGGCTAAAATACAGATATATATATATATATATATATATATATATATAATACTGAGGCTACTATTGTTATTGGAAACACGGAGCTTCGTGCTTTCAGCTCGTTTCGATGTTGGCGACTTCGAATGGTCGATCGGCTCCGTTAAACTTGATCTAGAGTATTTAAGTACCTAGAATAAATTTATGATTTTACGATATCATTTGCCTAGTAATGAAGGCTCAAAATCAACGGCTAAAAATAAAATCTTATAAAATGTAATAATATGACATTGAATTTAAATCAAATATATTGATCTTGTTTTATATAGTTAAAAAATTTCTATCAAAATTTCACGTGATTGGATATTTCTACAACCGTTAAACTTGCAAACAGCTCACTACGGCCATTGAAATTTATGATTTTAAGCCCATTCGATCACTAGGCAAATGATATTGAAAAATAATAAAATTTATTTTCTAGGTACTCCAAATACTGTAGATCAAGTTTAACGGAGCGATCGACGATTCGAAAGTCGTAACATCGAAAACGAGCTGGAAGCACGGAAGGCTCGTACTTCCGATAGCATAGTAGCCTCACTCATAATATCATATATATATATATTATATAATATATATATTATATTATATATATATATATATATATATATATTATATATATATTATATATAAATATATATATATTATATAATATATAGTATCTGTTTCTTTTAAAAAAAATTCTCTTTTACTTTTAATGATCTATATTTTGTTCTCTCCAAATTTCAAGTTGATACGCTACACTCTGCCCCCTCCTTCGTGATTTCGTCCCTGTTCTATTTATTTCTAACAATTATAATTGAATATACTAAAAATTTCTGTAAAAATAGCATAAATGTATTAAAGAATTAACTTCTTGAAAATATTTCTAAATTTATTTCTTAAAAATCCGCCATTCAATAATGTATTACAATTTGCATGAAAAACTCTTTAAAATTTCGACAAGAAGTGAATTATATGGCTTACCGAACTGTCTCAATAAGAATCATTGAGAAGCTCCTCATTAAAGTTGCGCTCAATGTTTTGCGTGATTTGGTGAATTTAGTGCATGAAAATGCTATTCATCAAACTACACTGCATGTGCTTAATGCATAGTACTCGGGACCAAAGAGGCCCAAGCTATGTATGGCCATGTTTGCCCCAATAAATAAATTATTGTGGTACGTAAAAAAGCAATTATTAGGAGAAGCGTTGTCCTCAAATATCTGTACCTACCTATTCTTTCTAGTTTATTTCTAAATAAAATAAACGAAATAGGTAGCGTGCTATCTATTTCTCAAAAAAAAAAGAAAAAAAACTTCTACTACAGACTACAGCTTAAGGCAGAAATGAAAGCTTCAGTGATGGAATGCAGTTTAGCCGTCTGCCTAGCTGGAACTGACTTTCAATTGCTGGTGGGAGCTTTGTTAGTTAATTCGCGAATTATTCACGAATTATTTACGAATTATTGAAAATTCGAATTAAACGGTTTGTTTACGAATTTTTTTTCAAAAAAATAGAATTATTCGTGAATTTTTGGGCCAGCTGAATAATTCGCGAATTATTAAAAATCTGAATAAAAATCTTATAATTTTTATGTTTAAATATGGATTATCTTATATTTTATATCTTATATTTTATATTTTGTACTGAATCAATTTTTTAAGCCAAATTTTTCAACAAATTCAAAAATTAGAAAACGAATTTTATGCGTATTATATCTGTACCGAATTTTTGCTGAATCCGAATTAACTAACTATGGGTGGGAGTTAATTACTTTAGGGCATGTTTGGTTCGCCTCTTTTTCACCCTAGAATCGAAGTCGGAATAGACGAATCCGTTAGTTCGTATTTGGTATGTGGAATTTTTATTCCGATTTCGATTTCCGGACGAGTGGAAATCCCCCAATTATCTCTTTTTCTAATCCGGTCTCCTAGTTTGGATTGAAAATTAAATCGGGACAGAATGGATTTCTTCGGATTAAATTTAATTTTTTTTAAATTTATTTTTTAATAAAAATATAAGTTTAAGTTTAAATATTATATTTATAAATTTTAATTTTAATTTGAACTTAAATTAAAAATTAAAATTCAATCAGGCATTTCGAATCTAATTTATAAATTTGAATTTAAATACAAATTTTATTTAAAATTTAAATTATATTTATGGATTCATATTGAAATTGAAATTATAATTTTAGGTTTGAATTTGAATATCGAAATTTAGTTTTATATTTTGAATTATTCGTTCAATCTCAATTTTTAATAATTTTTTAAAAAATATTTAAAAGTTTGGCATCATTTTAAAATTTTAATATTTAATTTTAAGTTTGAATTTAAACTAATATATTGTAAAGATAAAATTGACATGTTAATTTGACTATGTTTTTAATATCTATCCGAACCAAACACCAATGATGAAAATGATTCATTCCGATTCCGATTCAGATGGCGAACCAAACAGAATGAGGTAATGAATCATTCCGACTCCGTTTCCAGCTTATTCTCATTTCGATTCCGATACTGATTCCGACTTCGAATCAAACACATTCTCCCTTATTGGTATTCCAGAATATTACGCTTATAAATCGATAAATAAGTTCAAAAAAACACAAATCATATATTTTGGACTGCGCGCATGTATAATTTATAAAGATAATATTCTGAGAGACCAGTTGTTACACTCATCAAGAAAAGGGAATTTAGCACTTCTTTTTTCCTTTTCTAATTTTTGCTTTCTATGGAAAGTAAAAGTTATGGATGATGGCTCTTTGAATGACATACATATAAATTAAAAAAAAAAAGGAGCCAAAAAGAGAAAGGAAGACAGGCAGATGTTGAGCTGGTTAGTTTGTCTTGCATGAACCATTGAGAAACTTTCGGTGACAGATTTTTTTTTTATTTTTTTTTTATTTTTTTATTTTTTTAAAGGTCTCAGTAGAAGCATCAAGGTTAAGGAACAGCAGTCACATTAATTCATATATAGTCATATATACAAAACTTGGCTTTGGGAGGAGGTCGGAGTTACTGATCTTGAGCTAAGCAGTGGAGGAGATTTTCTATCAAAAATTCGATCGATTTCGATCTTTTATATAATTAAATTAGAAAATGTCATACTGACTGTTAAAATTATCCGTTTTGAGGCCTTTTGATTGGAAAGCGTATAATGAAGTCAAAAAAATATTATGAAACTTAATTTCTAGAGGTTCGTAACACTTTAAATTATATTTAACGATATGAATCTTCGATTCGAAAGTTTTACCATCGAAAATAATTTATAAGTATGAAAACGATTATAGTCGTAAAAGTATAATAATCGAAAACTCTTTAGAGAGAGAGAGAGAGAGAGCGGCTTGTGTGCTATTAGAAGCATGGTGGCCTCTATGCTATCAATTCGTTTCTGATGCTGGGACTTCCGAATTGATAATCGACACCGTTATGCTAGTTCTCGATTATTTGAAGTACTTAGAAAATAAATTTCGTAATTTTGCGATATCATTTACCTAGCGAATGAAAGGGTTCAAAATTAATAATTTTAATAATCATAGCACCAGTGAGCCGTTTGCAAGTTTAACGATATAGAAATATTTAAATTATATAAATTTTAATAGAAAAGTTTTTATATTATATAAAACAAGATCAGTATATTTGATCTAAAATTTTAATATCATATCATCATTTTTTATAAAATTTTTATCGTCAGCCGTTGATGTTGAGTCTTTTTTATCATTAGGTAAATAATATCAAAAAATTGTGAAATTTGTTTTCTATATAGATACTTTAAATTCTTTAGACTAAGTCTAACGGTGTCGATCGTTGATTCAGAAGTCTCAACATCGAAAATAACTTGATAGCATGGAGACCATCGTGCTTCTAAAAACACACAAGCCAGACTCTCTCTCTCTCTCTCTCTCTCTCTCTCTCTCTCTCTCTCTCTCTCTCTCTATATATATATATATATATATATATATGTATATATATAGGCTAATCATAAAAGTATAGTAGCCGGACTCATATATAGGCTGGGGCTACTATACTTTTATGAGCATAGACACTCTTGTACTCATAAATTTTTAACCGTTGATTGATGAGATATGTGGTTTGGATGATGGTGGTCCCCGCTTAAAATGATAGTGGTCCCCTAGAGTTAAGTAAATAGTTGGTTAAATAGTATGATCTAACGGATGAAAATGATTAATGAAATAAATCTAAGGGTTGAAAACTTATGAGTATAAGGGAGCCAATACTCATAAAAGTATAGCAACCGGACTCGTATATAGGCTGGGGCTACTATACTTTTATGAATATAGACACTCTTATACTCATAAATTTTTAACCGTTGATTGATGGGATATGTGGTTTGGATGATGGTGGTCCCTGCTTAAAATAATAGTGGTCCCCTAGGGTTGAGTGGATAGTTGGTTAAATAGTATGATCTAACGAATGAAAATAATTAATAAAATAAATCCAAGGGTCGAAAACTTATAAGTATAAGGGAGCCAATACTCATAAAAGTATAGTAGCCGAACTCATATATAGGTTGGGGCTACTATACTTTTATGAGCATAGACACTCTTGTACTCATAAATTTTTAACCGTTGATTGATGGGATATGTGGTTTGGATGATGGTGGTCCCCGACTTAAATGATATGTGGTCCCCTAGGGTGTGAGTATAAAAAAGTTGGTTAAATAGTTGATCTAACGGCATGAAAAAATTAATGAAATTAAGGGATCTAAGGGTTTGAATAACTGTGCATGAGTATAATGGGAGCCAATATCATAAACAGTATATAGTCGGACTCTAATATTACCGGCTGGGGCTACCTATACTTTTATGAATATAGACCACTCTTTATAGCTGATAAATTTTTAACGCGTCGATTGATGAGATATGTGCGTTTGGATGAATAGTTGGTCCACTGCTTAAAATATAGTGGTCCCAGCTCAAGGGTTGATGGATAGGTTGGTTAAATAGTATGATCTAACGAATGAAAAAAAAAAAAAAATCCAGGGTCAAACTTATGAGTATAATAGGAAGAGCAATACGACATAAAAGTATAGTCGCGAACTCATATATAGCTTGGGGTGTACTATACTTTTATGTAAGTATAGAACTCTTATCTCATAATTTAACACTGTCTGAGTTGATGGGATATGTAATTTGATGATGGTAGGTCCCCGCTTAAATAATAATGGTTCCTAGGGTTAGTGGATAGTTGTTAATAGTATGATCTTAAGCGATGAAAATGATTAATGAATAAATTAACGGTGAAACTTAATGAGTATAAGAAGCAAATACTCAAAAGTATAGGTAGCCGGACTCATATATATATATATATATATATATATATATATATATATGTTATAATATTACACATCTCTCATTTTAGGATTCGCAGAAATTATTTCTGATTTTCAGTGTGAAAAAGAAAGATTGATAAGACTAGTAGGAGAATATAAGCATTTAGATGGGTGGGTATAAATCTTACATATGCACAAGTAGCGTGTTTCATTTTATCATTCTATTTGGATGCATGGACATTTTATTTCGTATATCACTTTGATTTACGTAAGACAATTATAGTAGTTGATAGATAAGAAGTATAATCAATATCTAGAATGGAAGAGTATATTCGGCTTTTAAGTTATTTTTACGAAATAGATCAAATCATCATTTTGTAGGTAAAATGTTCTATCCCGTAATTTACAGATAACAAGATTAATTTTCAAAGAGTAAAAATTAAAATTCTTGCTTCTAATCATACAAAAGAATTCTCATACTAAATTAAGGATCTAATGACAAAAAAAAAAAGGGAGAGTAGGGACAAAAATACAAAATTAGGTAAAAGTTGGGGACCATTAATGGTGCGAATAGAGATGTCGAGTGGCGGATTCAAAGTGGATTTTCAAAAATTTGCATCCGATCTCGGCTACCAAACTCGAAATCTATATTCAGAACGGAATTCGACGAATTTTGAAAATTCATATCCAAAATCGAACCTGACCGGGAGCCCGAAACCCGAAGCGGAATCCGAAAACCCGAATCTAAAATAATTGTTTTTCATTGCTATATTTCAAAACATATCACGTAAAAAAAAAAAAAAAAAAACCTAAATTTTCAAAATTAATTCGGGTTCAGGTTATGATCCGATAAAATTAATATTCAAAGCCAAATCCGACAAATTTTTATTTTTTGAATCCGCATTCGAAACCACATTCGTCTAGCATGGAGTAAACTCATATCATTTAGATTCGATTTCGGATAAAATTTTAGATATCTGTAGCTATCGACATCCTTGGCGTGATTGACACCTTCTAAAAGCGCACAAAAAGTATATGGAAATGAAACGAGACCTACCAAAAACGCAAAATCAACATCATGTGAATGATGCGATGAGGTAGGAACAGGTCCTTTCCCTTTTCTCTATCTTCGTACGTACCCTTCTCTTTGTCGCGCTTAAACCTAAGAATCAAAGGCGACGAAGCCACGTGACGAGCCAAGACAACTTCACCCGAACACGCATCTGATTTGATGACTCGTGTCCTTCGCCTGCCACGTGCGACCTGCCCCCCGCACGTGACTGTTCCTGCTGCTCCTCGCCAATTTCGCACCAGAGAGTCAGAATGCTGACAGTCGTATTCGGACGGACCACTGTAAAATTTGATTCCCAGATACTTTAAATAGTATAGATCGTATTTTACCACATCGATTGTTGATTTAAAAATTTTATTATGAAAAAAATAAATAGATGGCAACAGAGTTCGTTTGCTATGAATGGCATTTTAGGTTAGCTGTTTATTTATATATAACCAGTGAATCGTAGTCAATTTTAGCAACCGATCTTTTTAAATTTATAGAAGAGTTCGTTGGAAGAGTAATTTGCTCTGATATCACTTGTTGGAATCGATATTTATGCTGATACCGATTATATAATCCAAGATCTAAAATCGAACAAAATAATATGAAGAAGAGATACTCGAGGAGGAAAAAGATAACTAAACTAATAAGTAATTAATTACATTCTAGATAACACCTATGCAGTCATGTCTACTATAATTTATTCATCTAATTAACACATGCCTAACTATATATAGCCACCAAATCATAACAGATGATAAATTCAATTTACTTTAGATAATTACATATCTTAATCATAAACAAATAAAAGATTTAAACTTATCTGTAACTATATTTTAATTAAGTTTGGATTATTATTTCCAACATCCTTCCTTAATCCAAACTTCATTTTTGAGCCGCAAATCCCATGAAACGCGCATTTTGATTTTGCAATCTCTGTTGCTGTTGTTGTCGTCATGTTTGAGTTGTGCAGTATGACGCATGTCCAATGATGTTGCCATGCATGGAATCTTTGATATCTGTAATACTGATTATCCACATTATCCTTAAAGATCCGCGGATTCCTACAAATATCTTAAAAAATATGTAATTTTGAAAAAATTGGATCGATATGAATTTTGTAATTTTGTGGTAACCGAGGAAAGTCTGATCGACACGGATGGTTGTTCGGTACATTGATCTCGATTTGTGCATTTTCATGTGCTTTCTGTTTTCGTAAATTTAATTTGTGATCTGCATTTTCGATCACATCAAAATAATGGTAAACTTTCTCTTTACTCTGCTGCATAATTTCTTCATCAACAGAAATTTCTTCAATCATATTATCATTGTGAACTTTCTCGTCAGCCTGAGTCGCACCGTTTTGATCATCAACGTATTCTTCACGAATATGATTTCCTTCATGATTTTGATCAGATTTTTCTTTCCAAATTTCTTTGCAAATTGGGACTTTAATATTTTCGTTGTTCGGTTGAATTTCTTCTTCTTCTTGAATTTCATTCTCTTCCGGCAAATCTTCTCCTCTAATTTTCGATAGCATTCTCCACGCTTCTCATGCCGTCTTTATCGTTGAAATTTTTTCAACCAACGATAGATCCACTACTTAAAAAATATATAATAGAACTTCTCTATCTCTTTTTCTAAATTTTTCTTTACCAAATTCTTTTTCATAATTTCTATTCTCTACTATATCCCATAAATCTTGCATTCAAAAAAACATTGAACAAGTGGCAAAGAGCTTGGTGGTTGATACCCGAGACCCAAGTTCGAATTCTAGTTGATTCACATTTTCAGCTAAGTTTATTTCTAAATGAAATAAACGAAGCGGGTAGCGTGCTACCTATCTCTCAAAAAAAAAAAAAAAAATATTGAACGATGATTTTTCATCGTTTAAAGTTTGTTTCATTGAACTTTGATAAGTCAGGTTGAATAAACCAACTATCTAAATCCATATAAAATTCGAAAAATAAGTTTCAGATTTGTACTTTTCTGTTTGGATGACGTTCTTAATTCATCGAGATCTCACCGAATTTTCTGTATTTCGGCTTACTTGCCTAGCCCTCCTGACTATCTGGTCAAGTCTTCTTTGATCTCTTCATGGGCTCTCCTCGCTTTTTTTTCGTAAAGCGTCACAACCACCTACTGTTGTTTGTTGTGCCGGGGCCAACTTCTTCAAAGCGATTCCTTACTTCGGTTTCACCTGAACGTCACCTTTGTCAGTCTGCTACGAGTCGCTTGACTTTGACGTAGCTAACCGTCACATTAAATCTATATTCTTTTCGAATATGCTGTAATCTGGTTTATAAATCATATGATACTTTCTGGCTCTAATATCACTTGTTGGAAGCGTAATTTACTCTGATACCACTTGTTGGAATCAATATTTATGCTGATACCGATTATATAACCTAAGATCTAAAATCAAACAAAATAATATGAAGAAGATATACTGGAAGAGGAAGAAGATAACTAAACAAATAAGTAATTAATTATATTCTAGATAATACTTATGCAGCCATATCTACTATAATTTATTTAGATGATAAATCTAATTTTTACTTTAGATAATTATATATTCTAATTATAAACAAATAAAAAATTTAAATTTATCTGTAATTATATTTTAATTAAGTTTGAATTATTATCGCTAACACCTAAGAATTGTAGGCGACGAAGCCACGTGACGAGCCAAGACACTTCACCCGAACACACATCTGATTTGATGACTCGTGTCCTTCGCCTGCCACGTGCGTCCTGCCCCCGCACGTGACTGTTCCTGCTGCTCCTGGCCAATTTCGCACCAGAGAGTCAGAATGCTAACGGTCCTATTCGGCACGAACCTCTATAAAATTTAATTTTAGATACTTCAAGTGATATACTTTTTTTGGTACCGTTTGGTTCGGGTATAAAAAATAACTAGCTATTACAGGGATAGGTACAAATATGAGGATAAGAAAAATAGTATTTGGATGAAAATTGGTTTGTTCCCGAGGATAAGAACAATTTTAGGTAGCTTTATATAGAAAATGAAGGTGTTGGTGGGGATAACCGAGAACTACTATTCTCAGATAAAAAATTAGCGTTTGGGTATAAAAGGGATAAGGGCCTATTCCTATCTTTATCCCTAACCAAACGCTCCTTTTAGGAATAATTTCATAGATGCCCTTCTAGAAACTATTAATTTTATCAATACCCTTCTAAAATTGATAATATCACAAATACCCTCCAATAAAAATTATCATAAATGCTCTCTATTAGTTTAGATCCGTTAGGTCCCATTTGAAACGGAGTTAAATTTTTAAAATACCATTTTTACCCTTTATCTCTTATTAATGCTTAATAAAAATACTAATAGGTATTTCAAGATAATTTTGTAAATCTAAATTTGAGTATTTAATATATACATATTAAATTAAATCATTAATATATATTAATTATTAAAAAATATATAAAAATTATATTTTATATATAGTATGTTTTTATCTAATTTTGGTTTTGTTTTTAGTTTCGGATTTCGGTTCAAGTTCAGTTTAAATATAGACCAAACGCATAACTGAATTTACATACGATGGGATTTTATTTTTTGATATCTATAATTGAAACTATTCCTATTCAGCATTGATTAAGCTTACCTCATTTTAAATCGAGTTCAGATAAAATTGCGTATCTTTATCAATTTATATTCCTAATTAGTAATAGTAATTTTGAAATAAATTATAGATTTTATTTTTTTCCTATTTAAGCAAAAGTAAATCACATAACTATATGCATGAATTATTCTGTCGATTGAAACAAAAATAGAGTTTTTGTTCGAAAGCTAAAATATATTATGTTTCAGTTTTTTAATGCATTTAATGCAGATAAAATTATCGAGAATAATTTTGATTAAAAAAAATTTTAACTTTCAAAATTAAAGAAAGATCAGATAATTTTTTAACATTATTTTCATTTAAATTTTTATATATAATTATTTATTCGATAAAATATAAATAGAGCGACTAGATTTGGTGAAATTATCAAAAAAACTAAAAAATTCTCATTTTTTTCATACACTGAAATGGATATCAACCTAAAAAAATAAAGTTGAGGGAGCAGTTTCAAAATGGCATAAGTTGAGGGGATCTCCATACATTTTTACTTAAGAGAACCTTGAGGGTAAATAAGTCATTTTAAAAGTTAATCCATCTTTAACCCTTTAATAACTATGGTAAAGCTAACGTAACTAACAGTAAAGATATTGATGATAATTTTCTGTATTTACAGGGGTATAGGTAATATTTTAAATTTTATAGGGGCACCTATGATATTTTAGACTTTGAGAGGGGTATCCATGAAATTGCCCCTACTTTTTATTCAACAATATTAATTGTCGATTTGAAAGTTTCATCATCAAAAATAAATAAATGGCAATAGGGCTTATTTGCTGCGAATAGCATTTCAGAGATCAGCTCTGTATTTATATATAACCACTGAAACTTGGTCAATCTTAGCGACCGATCTTTTTAAATTTCTAGAAGAGTTTGATGGCATGTCTTACTCGATGCCGAAGACGCTAGATGTTTTAAGATGTTTGAGATTTAAATACGGAATGATTGTTAGTGCAAAAAACAATATTGAGGGACGGGGAGATTCGGCTTAATGTTATGAGCGTGCATATCAGAGAAAATACTAGGAATAAAAATAAAAATAACCTACTGTTTCATTCGGAACGGATTAAGATGAAAGCAAGTTTTGGGCAATTTTTAGCAGATTAAAGAAAGAAAGGGTCTTTCCCTTTTCGTTTTTTTTTTTTTGAAAAAACTTCAAATATTACCCTTATAGTTTTACACTTTCTCACTTTATACATTATGGTTTAAAGTGTATCAATTTAGTGCCATATGATTTTATTTTTATTTTTTTATTATCAATTTCACTATTTTTTTTGTTAAATCAGTGAGAAAGTTAAAACTTAAGGATGCTAAAGTAAATATTTAATAAACTTAAGTAGGTATCTGAAGTTTTTTATATATAACTTAATGAAATATTAACGAAATTACTNCTAACGAAAATATAAAAAGAAAACCACAGAACACTAACTTGATATACTTTAAACCACATGGTACTAAAATGAAAAAGTGTGAAACTATATGAATGGTATTTAAAGTTTATCTTTTTTTTTATTTTTTTTTTTTTTTGACGAATTAGAACGGAATATTCAAAATAAATTATATTTTTTATATTTGTTATTTTCACTTACTGTGAAAGTGAATCTGGATTGAAACTCCACCAATGCGAATCCATTTACATCCCCATCCAAAAGACAAGGGGGAATGAATTAGGCAGAGGGTAATAAATACAACATTCTCTCTCTCTCTCTCTCTCTCTCTCTCTCTGTTTTTGGCATTAGCATTTTTAGCAGCCCCATGTGAAGCATTTTTGCAGCTGGGGGGAAGAAGTTAAAAAAGTGGTACGATTTGCTGTCGGATTCATGTGCGCCCGTGGGCTCTGCCTGCAGCTATTCCACATTTCCAGCACCCCCTAAAAAAAAAAAGAAAAAAAAAAGAAAAAGAAAAAACCCTTGTGGTTTCACTTTTTTCTCACTTTAGTACTCAATATTTAAAGTGTATCAAGTTAGTACCCAGTAGTTTTACATTTTTTCACTATAGTACCCTGTGGTTTAAAGTGTATCAAATTAGTACCCTGTGATTTCGCACTTTCTCACTTTAGGACCATGTGGTTTCGCACTTTCTCACTTTAGTTCCCCATAGTTTAAAAATTATAGGATACTAACTTGATACAAAAATAAAACCACAGGGTATTAATTTGATACAAAAATAAAATCACAGAGTACTAACTTGATACACTTTAAACCGTAAGGTTCTAAAGTGAGAAAGCGAGAAATCACATGGTACTAACTTGATACACTTTAAACCGTAAGGTTCTAAAGTGAGAAAGCGAGAAATCACATGGTACTAACTTGATACACTTTAAATCATAGGGTACTAAAATGAAAAAGTACGAAACTCCCATTTACATCCGGTTTAGATTTATAAACTTGGGACAATTTCGTGTGTGCACCTCTAAAAATGCATATTTGTGCGAATGCCCCTACAAAAGTTAAAATATTCTAAATGTCTCTCTAACTATAGAAAACTTTCAAAATACCCTTTAAAACACATTTTTGTTTAAATCCACAGTAACAAATAACAACAACTAAAATACCGATTTTACCCTTTTTATAATTGCCCTTCTAAATGTTCCAATTATTAGTAATAATTTTAACTTTTGTAAATACCCCATAAATTTAAAAGTTTTACAAATTTAAAAGTTATTTAGTTATATTTTCACATTGGTTTCTGTAACAATTATATATTCTAAAAGAATAATATTTCTATCTTATTCAATATTACTAAATATTTCTATTTTTTTTTTCAAGGGAGAGAAAAAATAATAAATAGCTGAAAACTTACAAAGTTTTGTCATTAATTATAAAATAATAAAATTATGTACTAGATTTGAAATTACAATAAAATGATTTAACATTGTTTACAAATTTTTTTTAAAAAAAACCTTAGATTATCTGATAAATTTTATAATTAAGGTTGGCGAAGTGCAAATGTACTAAATAACATAGTGAATTGACTTTTATTAATATTTTAATAGCATTTAAACTGAATATTTTTATCTTTATCTAAACTAATTATTAGTGAAGGACAATTTTGAAAGTTTATTTATTATACATTTCATCACATTAAAGTGCTATTTCAAAATTTTTTAAAAATTTAAATATTTTCACTAATTCACGATAACCTATCTAAAATAGATGTTCGGTAGAGAGACAGAAGTTAATAGAGATGATATATTCATAAGATAGTAAGTATTTGTAAGAATATTTGTGATGTATAGGGATATTTATGATATTTTGAACGTTTAGAGGGGTATGAATGAAATTAACTCTTCATTAGTAATAGTTGGAACATTTAGAAAGGCAATTATGAAAAGTGTAAAATTGGTATTTTGATTGCTGTTATGTAGATTTTAACAAAAATGTGTTTTAAAGGGTATTTTTAAAAGTTTTCTATATTTAGATGGGCATTAAAGATATTTCAATTTTTATAGGGGCATTTTTGTAAATAAGTGCTTCTAGAGGGGCATATAGGAAAATTTTCCTATAAACTTTATACCTAGTTAAATTAATTTAAAAATTTAGGCTAAATTACAGAAAACCCCCCTGTCAAAACCCGATTTTTTACTTTCCCTCCCTATCATTTAAAAACCTACACTTTACTCCCTTATAAAATGAAAAATGTGCACTTCACTTCCTACCGTTAGTGATCCGTTAGGGTTTCGTTATAAAATATTTTTTTATGCCCAAAACACCCTTCCGCCCTCTTTCCTGTTGCTTCGCCTCCCTTCGGCTCGCCGCCTCGCCGCCTCCTCGCCGTCTCGCCCTCCTCTACTGCCTTGCCCTCGCCCTCGTCCATATCCCCTTCGCCTTCCTCTGCCGCCTCACCTTCGCTCTCCTTGCCCTTGCCTACCTCTCCATCAGCGCCCACCTCGATTTCCTCCCTACTGTCGCCGAAATCGAGGGCTGGCGAGGGTATAGGAGAAGAAGGGAAGCAGGTGGAGAAGAAAATGGAGAGAAATCGCGGCCGATTAAGGTGTGAATCGCGGCCGATCGAGGCGGCGGTTGAGGAAGATGAGAGAGGAGACGAAAATGGTGAGTGGCAAAATAGTCATTTCACACACCGTATCCTCCCGTGAATATTTTTTATTTTACAAGAGGGCAAAGTGTAGGTTTTAAATGACAAGGGGGAAAGTGAAAAATCGGATTTTGATATGAGAGTGCTATGTAATTTAGCCAAAGATTTATATATTTAGTAGATAAGGAGTGTGACGGAATATTTAGAATGAAATATAATATTCGATCTTTAAAATATTTTTTAGAATAAAATAAATCAGTATGCATGTGAAATATGTTATTCTAATAAATTACGAATAGTAAGGCCTTTAAAGAAGCAGAAATTAAGTCCTTACTTATAGCCATACTAGAAAATTTCTGTGCATCGAATAAGTATCCGATATCCAAATATGACCTTACTGATGGATATAAGAACATGGTAAAAGACTTGAATTCAAGTCTTGAACACGGCTAAAAGTAAAAATTTTAGAATTTATGATCAGAGATACTGATCTTACTCTAAATAGTGAAGAGAATTTTTTATTAAAATTTCATCAGATTTGTATTGTTTAGCACTATTAAATTCACAAAAGCATCACGTCGCCCTTTAAAATTGTCAATTTTGAGACCTTTTGATCGCAAGTCAAATAATGTCGAAAAATATAAAATTTGGTTTCTAAATATTTTCAATAATGTAGATCAAGTTTAACGGAACTGATTATCGACTCAAAAGCCGCATCATCAAAAACAACTTGGTAGCACAGAGCTTTCCCTGCTACCAATAATATAGTAGCCGGACTCTGTAAAGAATACTACTTATACATATGAAAATTAGATTTAAGATATACATCCTAGGGTTTGGATAGCTAGGATCCATCAGGTACTCTTATTATTGTTTTTTAACTTAAAGCTCATGGGCTTTATTTTTTATTTTAGAATTTAGGGTGCGTTTGGTTCGAGTTATCCTGACAGGATTACAGGCAATCCTGCCAGGATAACTGTGTTTGGTTAATCCNTCTGAAAATTAGATTTAAGATATACATCCTAGGGTTTGGATAGCTAGGATCCATCAGGTACTCTTATTATTGTTTTTTAACTTAAAACTCATGGGCTTTATTTTTTATTTTAGAATTTATGGGTATAAAATGTACATCCTATACAGAGTACACATACATTTTGTTAAAAAAAAATAAAAATTCAGAGTCAGAGAGGTATGATGGTTCTGTAGATACAACCAAGAGAGAAAAATAAGAGAGGAGGGGACCAATTAATGAATTGTCAATTAATAGGCAATAAATAGTTATGTGAGCTCAATTCTATATTTAAAAAATAATAATAAACTTGCGTCTTTTTACAGATAGCTATCTAACTTTTTAAAATTTTAATTTGGCACGTAAATTTTATTTTATTTTATTTTTCTTTTTTGCAATCTATGATCTAATGTATACGTCAAAACTCGATCTTTTAAAATATTATATATATATATATATATATATATATATATATATATATATATATATATATATATATATAAATATATTGTAGAAAATTAATAATAATAACAGTGGTCAATCTTACCCACTGAAAAAAAATTATGGCCTCAAGAAGAGACTTATCTATATTAATAATATGCATTTTTAATTGTGTCTTGATCATTTGGTTACTATAAGTCAATTTAAAATGATAGAATATAAATCTAAATAATTAATTATAAAAAATTAAAATTTTGGAAGGTGAAAATAAATTTTTTTGAATTTAGATGGCTATATACAAGAGGGTTAAAGTTTGGACAACTTTGATGCGTTTCTTAACGCACTGAATCAAATCTCCAATATTGTGAAAACAACCGTTGTAGTCTAAAAGACTAAGCTATTAGAGAACGGTGTTAAAACATTTTTATATTTAACACTCTCATCGCTCGAGACTTTTTAGTCGGCCCATGACGTGGGCTTAAATAAAATGGGAGAAAATTAATATGCTAGTAGTCTGGTGTGACTCGAACTCAGAACCTCTTGCTCTGATACCATGTGAAAACAACCGTTATAATCTAAAAGCTTAATCTATTAAAGAATGGTGTTTATATAATTTTATATTCAACAAGTACTAATAACTTGTTGGCCAAAATATTAAGCCAAAATACATGCACCCAAGTTACTGATTGTAAAGTAATAGTTCTTATATAATCATACATAATTAATTCTACATCTGATATGAAATTATTGGGGCGTGACAAATATTTGTGACCACGCCTAATTTGAGTCTAAATTTTTAGGTTCTAATCTAAAATTTTATCATTCAAATCTCTTAACCCTTTAATTTCATTCATTATCACTTTATTAGAATCTCTAAATATTTTTTTTGCTCTTATCTCTTCTCCAATTCCTCTAATTTTTCTTTTTAAATAGAAAAGTTATAATATGTTTTGCGTTTGGACTCGAAACTTTTTTATTGAAATGTAGACTAAAAATTAGGGCGGAACCCAAAATTCATCTCTGCATAAAGCCAAATAATTTTATTCAGAATTTTCAACTAATAATTTTTTTTATTGTAACTTAAATTCTATATGGTTAGATTTAACCAAAATATGGAAAATTACTTTCAATTGGTACATCTAAAAAATTTATTTTGGAAAAAAAAGGGGTAAAATTGCTCGTAATTTTCTTTTCTTTAAAAAATAAAATTGTAATTAAATCAGTAATATAAAATACAAATGCATTTAATGTGACAACTTGAGTTTAAATGCTTTTAAAAAAAATCTGCTCATTTAGTGTGCAACTTCAACCCCGGAACTTACTTTAATTGATTAAATATTAACTTGTCGATAGTGTGAAAATAATTTAACATTTTAATTATTATCGCATCATCGATTACAAAACTAGCACATTATTTTTATATTATCGAAACATCAATATGCATTTAGTTAACTAAATTCAGTTACAGAACTTGATGGTAATAGTTTAAAAAATTTGAGCCAAATTGTATAATAAATTAAAGTTTGAGAACTAAAGTATCACCGCGCCCATAGTCTAATAACCAGAAGTGTAGATTTGGAAACTTTAAATTATCATTTTTTGCTTTTGCATCTGAAACGTGATCGTTTCAACTTTCCGTTACGTAGCGAAAGATACAACGTTTGTGACGCAAGATGGCCTAACTATTCCTATTGAGAGTATAAAATTATGGTAAAACTTCAAATATCCCGCGTGGTTTCGTACTTTTTTACTTTATATTCTGTGGTTTAAAGTGTATCAAGTTAGTACCCGATGATTTTGCACTTTCTCACTTTAGTATCCTGTGGTTTCAAGTGTATCATGTTAGTACCCTGTTGTTTAATTTTTGTATCAAGTTAGTGCAATGTGGTTTCAATTTTTTTTTTTTATTATCTATTTCGGGGTATATAATTTAACGAAATATTAAACCACAGAGTACTAAAGTAAGAAAGTGCGAAACCACATGATACTAACTTGATACACTTGAAAGCACAGGGTACTAAAATGAGAAAGTGCGAAACCATACGGGTGTATTTGAAGTTTTTCCTAAAATTATTTTAGAAGTTGGACAGAAAAGATATTTATTTTTCGTTTAGTTTGAAAATAAAGTAGGGATAACAAAAGTTATTTCCGCTATTCTACCAAACGAAATATTTTTTCGCCGGAATATTTTATTCTGATCAAATTTTACTATTTTCGATTATTCCGGAATAACTTGAGATAAACGATTGCACCCTTTTGGTTGGATAGTGCTATTACAAAATTTAATTACAAGCTTTACTAAGATTATAAATTGAATTAAAACTTAATTATAAGGACATAATATCTTATATTTAATTGTACTATATTAATATATATCATTTATATTTAAATATTATAATAAAATTATTTTTATTAAATTTAAGTTTAAGTAGAATTTGAAAGTAATTATTTTTATAAAAAAATATTTTTTATTAAATCATAATTTATAATAAATTATTTTTACAATGAAATATTTCGACAACAAATTATTTTTATTAAATTATATTTTATATCAAATTCAAGCATCACTTTTTTTTTTTAACTGTTCTTTACTGTTTTATAAAATTAACCAAACACAATTTCAATTATTCCTGAGAATAGTAGTATTATAAATAAAACACAATTTTATTTTTATTCCTGACTATTTCAGAATAGTAAGCTATCGGGAAATAAAATTTTTTTTTCCCAATATTCGTTATTCCGGAACCAAATCGGCCATTAGGGTTTATTCGACCCTATTTCTACTTCTATTTCAGCAGCGTCTAATAAGGTGTTAGAGTAGAAGAAAAATCCATGAGAAGTTTGAATGACATTCTAAGTCTCGAAAGCAGAAAGTCCAACTTGTGTTTATACGTTTTGCAGTAAAAATAATATACTAGGCACATATTATTTAATATCATTTCTATTAATAGCACTGCTCGGACAATACTTTTGAGGGTGCGTTTGATTCGAGTTATGTAATATTACAGAGTATTTCGATATATCCAGGTATCTTAGATTTCTAAATGAGATTACTACTGATGCTGCATTAGTACGTTTGGTTTAATATAGTAATGTAATACTGGATTGCAGTGTTTATAGCATTACTATATTTGGTTATGTCTATAAAATTTAGTAATCTAGACAATAAAATATAGTCTATTCCAAAATTACCCTTAGTCATATTTCTTAAACTTTTTTTTACTGTTTACAAACAATATTTTTTTTACCAAATTTTATTTTAAATAATTTAATTTTTTAAATTTTAAATTTTAAATTTTAAATTTTAAATTTTAACAAAAATATAAATTTAATATTTTAATTTAAAATATAAA